>NC_056751.1:369686048-369963548 GCF_019279795.1 Protopterus annectens
AGCCAGGAAGAAATTTGCTGTAACCAGGAATGTTTGTAAGCTTCTGAGCCCCCAAGCCTTTCTGTGTTAGAGGGAAGCCTTATAGCTTAGCAGTGGGAGTGGTAAGCACTAGGTAGCCTATCTACCACAAGTGTGGTTTCTGGCCCAGAAATTGTAGTTTATTGGCCGTTTGGCAGTTTTTCCATTTCTTTCAACTTACTGGTTTAAAAGCCCGTGTTTGCGCTTGTTTCCCATCTTTCCTGTAACAAGATTAGTCCAAATACAAATTTTCTGTATCCAGTACTGTTTGTAAGCTTCTGAGCCCCCCAAGCCTTTCTGTGTTGGAGGGAAGCCTTCTAGCGTATTATTGGGAGTGGTAAGCACTAGATAGCCTATCTACCACAAGATTCAGGTACAGATTCTTAGTTTTAGCACATGAATTTGCTTATTCGTGCTCAGCACTTGTTCAGAACTTGTTGTTAGCACTAAATAAGCTACAAATTACTACAGCACTCAACCTTCCTCTTTACCTAGAGGAAAACAGTTTTTGTACTTACTTTCCTCACTTGCTTAGAGAAAAACAGCTCTTATACTCACTTTTCCCACTTGTCTAGTGGAAAGTAGTTTTTTATTCAGGCATGTCCAAGGGTCAGTTCCCAGTCTTCTCTCCTGTCTATCTGATGAATATGGGTACCTTGGGGCAATGTAGCAATTGCCTCATGTACACAGACAGCCCTCTCCTCCTACCACCCACCACCACAACCTGTGAGAGATGCACTTATCTAGCTAAACTGAAGGTAAAGCTCTCTCCAACCAAGACTGAACTTGACAGTCAAGAGGGGAAGGTAAACACTTACACTACACCACACTCATCACATAGTCCCATTAAACCTACACCACCAAAATCCACACAAAGAAACACAAAAACATTCACGGAGGCTCTCAATAAAAATCTGCTCAAGCAACAGAGACCTCCAAGACAGAAACACAAGAACCCTCCATCCCCACCAACACAACTCAACTGACACATAGCCCACAGACTCAGTCTGCCAAAAATACACAGCCCATAAGGCAAAACAATGTACTCAACACACTAGTCATAGGTGACACTATAGTCAGGCACACTGATGTCCCACTCACCAGGCTAAACAAGGAGAAGGTTACTTTCAGCTGCCTGTCAGGTGCTAGGATCTGCCACATAACCCATGCACTCAGATCACTCCACAACAAGTACACATATGACTGTGTTATTGTCCATGTTGGTGTGAATGACCTGAGACATGCCTCCATGGACTACATGAAAAGAGACATGGAAGATCTCTCCAATCTAGTAGCCCAGGCAGATATGACCCTAGCCCTGAGTAGCATCCTGCCATCTCCCAGAATGATACTGCAGTACAAGGACAAAATGATTGACTTCAACAATTGGCTAAGCGTCTGGTGTCATTCTAAGAGGATCCAGTATCCGTCTGCCTGGGACGACATGGTCAACAGACCACGATGCTTTGCCAGAGATGGCCTGCACCTGTCGCCCCCAGGATTCTGGATACTGGCTAAGGGTCTTGCCGCCCCTATAGTGCCTTTTTTAGGTAAGGTTCAAATGACAAATTCACCACCATAACAGGAACAGGCAAGCAAAAACTGAGGGTAATGCTACTCAGTGCTAGAAGTCTAAATCTCAAAATGCACTCACTCGAGGCACTCCTTAAAATGGAGAACATCGATATCTGTGCATTGACTGAGGCCTGGTTCAAGGCTCTAGAGAGCACCCCATGCATTACCAGGCTATAACTCATACCACAATTTTTGGCCATCTAACCTAGACCAGAACACCAAAGGCAGTGTGTCCATATTCATTAAGGATATCCACACCTCCAGGCTAGTTGTGCAGCATAATGCATTCAAGGTTATCCAAGTGCAACTAACTCTGGGCAAAACTGCAATCCAAATTGTAGCTTGCTACAGATCCCCCACCATGCCCCAGGATTCCCACTCCTCTTTTCTTTATATTCTGGAAAATATTATGGGTCAACCAAACACCTTAATTATGGGCGATTTCAACTACCCCACCATTAACTGGGAAAACTACTCATGTACAAACTCCTTCACTCAACGCTTTCTGGAATTCATAAATTCCAATGCCCTCGATCAACTTATCCACACCCCCACCAGGGGCAACAATATCCTAGACCTAGTCATTGCCAACATGAGTAACCGGTGTTCCACACCTCAAGTCAACTCCTCGTTAGTCTGATCCGACCATAAGCTAATCACCCTAGATATCTGCATCTTGCCCCCACCCACCATTAAGGAAACCAAGGTAAAAAATTTCTCCAAAGCCAACTTTATGCTTCTTAAGACAGAAGTGGTGAACTTCATGACAACCATGCAGATGGACAATACAGTTACAACTGCTGAATCCTACACAAATGCACTCTATAAGCACTTACATGAGTGCATGGATTGTGCTATCCCAAACAGAACCAAAATGCTATCCTCCAAAAAAAGGAAGCCAATCTGGTGGGTCCCTGCCATAAACAAACTCTACAACAGAAGGTAGAAACTATTGCAAAAGAGTAAAATCCCATGAGTGCAGGAGCTCCCTGGTCAGCCTTAGTAAGAAGCTGATATCCCTTTTAAGATCCTCCAAAGCTAGCTACGAAAACAAAATCACCACTGATTCTAAGGGCAACCACAAAGCATTCTATAGCTATGTCAAGAATCTCAATGGCAACACCCAGAACCGCTCTGAGTTACAGCACAACGGCATGAAAATTACAGAACCAACTGATATTGCCATCATCCTGGCAGATAGGTTCAGTGCTAACTTTACCCCCCCTCTCACCCCCTAAAGGGCCCATATCTATACAGGAAAAATGCAGAGTCCCTGTAATCACATCTATGCAGGTAAAAGCTGCACTCTCTGAAACCAAAAACACAGCATCCATGGGACTGGACAACATTCCAGGCTGCGTTTTACACAAACTTCAGAATGAACTGGCTCCCCACCTAAGCACCATGTTCAATCATAGTCTCACACCAGGCTTTGTGCCCACTGAATGGTGCACAGCAACAGTTATCCCACTCCACAAAGGGAGAGCCACCACTGATCCTGGGAACTATTGCCTTATTAGCCTGATGAGCCTGGTCTGCAAGGCCATGGAACATATCATCATGGAACTCATAAACAAAGACATTGGTAACCTCCAAACTCTGGACCCCACCCAGTTCGGGTTTGTGAAAGGCAGATCATGCCTTCTGAACCTGATCGATTTCTTTGAGGCAGTCACCAAAGCCGTAGACAAGGGTAAGGTGGTTCACACAGCCTATCTTGACCTCGCCAAGGCTTTCGACACCATCCCCCTTTCTGGAATTGTAGCTAAACTCACTAAACTAGGTATAAATCCCTATGTCACAAGATGGGTTGCCAAATGGCTCACTGACAGAACCCACACTGTAAAAGTTGCAGACTCCAAATCTGACTTCTAACCAGTAACAAGTGGAGTACCACAGTGTTCAGTCCTGGGACCTCTCCTATTTATCTACTTCTCTGAAGTACAGGCTAACACAAAAGGCCTCTGGCTAATGAAGTTTGCAGATGACTGCAAACTAGGAGCCAGTCAAGTCCCCAAATGATATGGACATCCTACAGAAGGGCCTCACTGAGACAGATGCCTGGTGTCAGAAGCATGGCCTCAAGCTCATTGCTAAAAAAGTGCATTGTCATCCCCTTTTGTAAAATCTCTGTACCCATGAACTACCACATAAATGGCAGTTTACTTAACGCCGAATGTGTGATAAGAGACCTTGGGACCCAGGTGGACATTAGTCGCTCCTTTGATAATCACTTCGCCATAGTAGTCAGAACATCCTTCTACATGGCACACCTCATCACAAAAGGGTTCTCATCCAGCAAAAAAGAGGTCATTGTTCCCCTCTACTTGGCATTCATTAGACCCATTATAGAGTACAATGCCCCTTTTGGAATGTACCTCACAAGACATCTGCAGCAGCTGGAAAGGCCACAGAAGTACCTCACAAAGAGGATTACTGGCCTCAAACAGATGCCCTACACTGACCATCTCAAAAAACTCCAGCTTTACACCGTAGCATATCGCCTACTCCAAGGAGATCTCTGCCTAACATATAAAGCTATGTTAAACCCAGAGCTGTTGGACATGCTACACCTAAAGAAATCCCAATCCCTCTGAGCTACACGCTCTAGGGACCTAAACCTTGTCACCACAATAAACAGGACATGCTGGAGGGATAGATTCCTGTCGCAGAGACTTCCTATACTCTGAAACAAGCTACCCAGCTATGTCAAGCAAAGTTCCTCATTAGCACTCTCCAAGAAAAACCTTGATCAGTGGATGGGAAATTGGAAATACATCCCAGGGATCACTTCTGTTGCTCTGCTCGACAGGGGCACAGCAAATTAACTTTCTTGGGTGTCATAAGCCAGGGAACCTTGCTGGCTAGGCTTACTTAGGCCCTTGGGCCTATAGTCTAGAACCTACCTATGAACCTATGAAATTACTCTAACATGTGCATTTGTCATAGTGTTAAATGATGTATGTAATAATCATCAGCTTTATTCTTCTAGAGTTTAGTCAGCAGTTAAACTTCTGTAATGAATATAAATACATGAAGTTGCAGAAAATGAAACATGCAAAATGATTCATTTAATTAAGGTACAAATAGGTGTATTGAACCTCCATTTGTCTATTTATCTAACCTGCCTATTTTAAAAGTCTACCTACTAACTGATCGGGTCTATATTACGTGGTCGAATGCTTAGGTGAGTGAACACCTAAACATCGACCACGTAATATCAAAGGCAAAAAACAGTGAACGGTCAAATTAATGCAGGGAAAGCTTTCCCTTGGCCATTTGCTGTGTTTTGCCATTTTCTCCACTGTAGAGCAATCTCAGAGTTGGTATAATTAGTTAGGGGGTGTGGGGGGCACAGCCCCCCACTTAGTTTGGCTGTAAACTTTTTTTTTAATTTTTGGTGGCTGACAGTTCCATTTCCCAGTGGCGTTCGCAGTTTTGGGGTTCGATTTTATGTGGTCGATGTTTAGGTGTTCGCTCGCCTAAGCATTTGATCACGTAATATAGACCCAACTGATCTACCTACCTATTCTGTCTTGTGTGTGCGTGTGTGTGTGTGTGTGTGTGTATCATAGATATAAATATATATATATATATATATATATATATATATATATGGGATGCGTACAGATCCCCGAATGCACTTTCCACCAAAACAGAAATCACTGAGCATACTTAACCAAAAGTGCTGTTCAATAAAGCAGCACTTTCGGATAAGTATGCTTGTTGTGCTGGTCATACTACTGTGCGGATAAGGGAAAATTCCCTTTTCCCCACTGTAGTGTGACCTCGGAGTGAGAATATTAAAGTAGGGGGGTGTGGGGGGCATAGGGGGGCTTGTCCTCCTGCATAGAAGTAGGTTTAATGTTGTTTTTTTTAAGCATACTTTACCCTAAGGGCTTTTTCAGTGAAAGTGCTTTCGGTAAAGTATGTTCAGTGATAATGGATTCAGACTTTTGATCTTTCAATCAAAAGTCCTAGATCCATATATATATATATATATATATATATATATATATATATATATATATATATATATATATATATATACAGTATCTGGTTATTTCATTGAAGACAGTTTTGCCTGAACTACAAATGGTTAAAAAAAATGACTGAATGTACATTTGACTGAAAAACAGTTTTGTCTAAAACACTCTACACAAATTATATACCATGCAGGGGGACTAACTCCCCCCTACACCCATCTATGGGGGGAACTCTGCTCCTCACACCTTCCTTAATTATAGAGTATATCTGTATAGTCACATGCCAGTGGAGAAAAAAAAACACACACAGTGAATCAGTGCTGGTTTACAAACACAAATGTGGTGAATCAGTGGTGCACAAACACAAATATCTACAAATCTGAGTGTACAACATGACAATAGATATTGCCTATCCACCCAAAATCTTCCAAATTACATCTCATAATGACTTCCATGGTCAAAAATGACACTAGAAATACCGTCTATAGACTTCTACACTTTTTAATGAAATGGCTTTTCTGTCAAATGTACTTTTAGTCATTTTTTAACTATTTATGTTTCAGTTAAAATTGGCTTCAATTAAATAATACATGTGTTTATATATATATATATATATATATATATATATATATATATATATATATATATATATATATATGGATTCCTATCAGATGATAGAAATTTCATATGACTGAAACTCATTTGACTGAGACCATAAGACTGAAATTTCAAAATACTGAAAAATCACTTGACGGAAACCCATAATACTGAAATCTTACAATGCTAAATTTCAACATACTGAATTGTAAAGTGGACAACATAAAACCAGAATAGGTGGGGGGACTATGCCCCCGCACAGCCCCTAACTATATTTACTAATTCCAGGATCACACTACAGTGGGGAAAAGGGCCACTGGAGTGCAATCCTGGAGTTAGTATCCATAGTTGGGGGTGTGTGGTGGGGCACCTATTCTGGTTTTATATCGTCTACTTTACAATTCAATATATTGAAATTTAGCATTTTAAAATGTCAGTATTATGGGTTTCAGTCAATATATATATATGTGTGTTTGTTATATCGTCTACTTTACAATTCAGTATGTTGAAATTTAGCATTTTAAAATGTCAGTATCATGGGTTTCAGTCAATATATATATGTGTGTATGTGTATATATATATATATATATATATATATATATATATATATATATATATATATATATATATAATGTGTGTGTGTGTGTGTATGTGTATTTGTATACATACACACAGACATATACACACACACACACACACACACACACACACACACACACACACACACACACACACATGAGAACATGTGCAAGTGTATGTACATGAAAATCACATCAGCAGTCTGCAAGTATACATATTAATTTTCCCCTTTTCTGTTTCTGGACACTATATGGTATTATGGCTGTGCTAGAACATGTATTTATGTAATTATTTATTAGTAGTCTGGGTATCATAAAAGTGTAACATCAGAGAAGGACAATATTATATAAGGGTAGTGTATTGCCTAATGAGCAGGATTTGAAATAATTTACTATACAGTGAAGAGATTACTTATTAATAAAGTTTATTTCTACCACTAAACAGAAAACTAAATGAGCTTTATATAAAATCACACTAAAACAGAAAACTAAGTCAACTCTATTTAACTAAAATAGGAAATCAAACCGAATCAGACATAAAGAAAGGTATATATTACCGATAAAGAGAAAGCTTTATTGTGTCTTTAGTCTTGACTGGGTAGCCCCGTTGCAGTTTTGCAGGAGTCTTTATTGGGAAAACGGTCCTGGGCAGTGCATCAACTCCACAGGTGAGGCTTCTGCCCGAGTACAGGGAGCCCCAGCTATATATAACAAAGTTGGTTACCACAAGTCATAAGAATCAGTACTTTCCCCAGTGTAGGCTGGATCTTGCTAGATCATTATGGAGTGTTGGCCATCCACCCCAGAAGGAACAGCAATTCCTGCCAAATACAATGATTTTGCAAGTTTCAAGTGTTAAACTGGACTATTCCAATGACTTTGCAAGTTTTAGTACTTTACTGGAATATTCCAGCACACATACATATACAGGACATATTTCTTAAGCAAATGTAGTGACTTTGCTGAAATGACTAGAATGTTCCTGAACACAGCATCATCTCTTATGCCTGCTAAAACTACTAGGATGTTCTGGAACACAGCATCATCTCTTATGCCTGCTAAAACTACTAGGATGTTCTGGAACACAGCATCATCTCTTATGCCTGCTAAAACTACTAGGATGTTCTAGAACACAGCATCATCTCTTATGCCTGCTAAAACTACTAGGATGTTCTAGAACACAGCATCATCTCTTATGCCTGCTAAAACTACTAGGATGTTCTGGAACATAGCATCACTTCAGTTGTCAAAAAGAAATAAAGAAAATAAAGAGAATGTCGAGATGTAGTGAGGCAAGAGTCAAGTAATCACACTCACTCAATGTACCCCTCTTTGTTATCACATGTGTATCACATTCGTCGCTTAGACTATTGACTCACTTATATCTGACATTTAAAACTATATTTGCCCTTTTGTAGACACAGTAAGTTAATCCCCAATTTTAGAATGTCAGTAAAATTAAATCAATTATTAAAGCTAACATTGGATGTATTAATCACTTTAACAATTTGGTGCCAGATGCTGACCATCTGGTCAATATATCTCACCAATTATTTGTTGTATCAGATTTTGTTTTCTTAGCCAAATTAGCCAATTTATTCCCTATAATAATACTTGTCATTTTATGATGCAGACTACTATGATTTACTGCCTGCAAATGTTTTTCAAGATGTTGCGTATTGTTCAATACTTTCTGTAAAGAAATTAGGTTGAATATCAAGTTATAATATTTAAGCTTGTCTGGTAACCAGGTATTAAGTACATTAATACATGTTGCAGGATTAAAGATACAAGTTTTATTATCAGTTTAAATGAGTTACATTACCTAGACAACCTACAAAAGGATTTTTCAAGGGCTATGACAATGTTTGATTTGTCACTAAACATATAAACTGTGGTGCTAGCTCCACAAATATTTTAAAAGTGGAAGGTAATATAGTCTATTTACAAATGTTGATGGAATGCTGAAGAAAACATGGTTTCTATATAGGGAATGTTGTCCACAAATCCATTGTTTTAATACAATGTTTTGATTTATCGGTTCTGATTTAAAAGTCAATGTAGTTCCCTTTTAAATGGGGTAACCAGTATTAGAATGGAAGTAAAGGAAGTCCAAATGCCAGTAGTTACAAATTGACACATTATTTTTGCATTTGTGACATTATAATGTATAATATAATCTGTACAAAAGCTGTATGTACATTTTTTTTTTTTTTTTCAGAAAACAGCCTTATCCAATTAGTACTGGGTATCCGTTGGTTAAACAATTGTCTCCATACATGCTAATTTTTAAGCATTAATTTGGTTTGCACAAGATTTTTTCATTGAGACATAAAAAGACTGTAAAGTATATGTTATCCAATTTACAAACTTAGTTACATTTTTATCTAATTTCAAGGTAGAAACCACAGAAGCATTAAATTGATCCAGAAGTTTTTTCTCATAACTGAGAAGCTGTGTTTGTGTATGCCAAACTGTGGAATTTCATTGTGCTTGTAAGTGTAAAATTTGTGAAACATCTTGATCCACAGCTTTAATTTTATTAGCTAAAACTTCAACATCAATTGCATTTAAGGTTTCTAACCCTGTAGCAGTACCTCCTAATAAGATACTATACCATGCTAGTTTTTGCCTGCACTTACCTATTTTTGAAAAAGTAATATTAAAATGTAGTACAGTCTTTGATATTTTTGTCCTACTGTCTACATGTAGAAGGTACTTTAATTATTTGATCAAAATGAACTTTGGGATTGTTATTTAATAGTTATTTGTGAAACCCATATTTTATTTGTGATTTGAGTTGCATTCATATAAAACACTACTGTAATGTTCCATGTGTCAACAGATTTATTATAAACCTCAGTTTTGTTTTGGCAATGGTAATAATTTTTTGGTATGTCTGTTTATACTTACAATTGCAACATTTTATGTCTGTGTAGTTTTGCCTTGTTACCATAGCTTGTCTGCCATCTAGTAACTGAATGTAAGAATGTCTCTCCTTACCCTCCAAATTATTACATTTCCTTTAAAAGTTACATTGGCAGTAGAACATCCTTTTCCAGCAGGGCAGGTAAAAGTACCTTGTGTTCTATTCTGTGTACTAGCAACCCATCCCCACTGGATTACTGTTGAATTGATTCTAGTTGCTCTTACTCTTGGTGTTACACACTCTGTCAAAGGCACTCCATACAGCACAGCGAGCGCACCAACAGTAAGCATTACATAGATTGGAACTGGAATCTGAAATTAAAGAAAAGTAGCATGATTATTTTCGTAAATAACACCAATCTGCTGACACATATTCACACTTCTCCTTTCCTGGATTAATAATTAAAACAGTATTGTCATTTCCAGTAGCAATAACTTCTGCTAGTTCAAGTTATTTATTGGGTTCATGAACCCATATTTTTGCACATGAATTGATTTCATGCATAGCAGATATTTGTTCCTTTTCAAAGGCAACAACAGGTGGTGACTGCCTTTTGATAACTGTACCGCCTAACACATGTACAATAAATATTTGGGCTTCTCTGTCTTTTTTCCGTTCATGAATGTATTTAACAAAATGATTTTAAGTTCCCCGTGATAATTTGCTTCAATAACTCCATCTGCAACCTGAACACCTTTCAAAGCAAGTGTTGACTGAGGCAATATCCAACCAAGATGCTTTGTTGGAATTTGAATTCCAGTTCCGGTCTCAATCAGTTGAACTGACAATGGTAATGTTTTATAATTAGAAGTTATGTACCTACCATAACGTTCCATGTTAGTTGTCTTCTCTCGCCTTCTTTCTTGCTGGATGGGTTCGGAGCCCTCGGCACTTGCTTTAGCTCGAGAACTCCTTTTACCAGCTCGAGGCAACCCTATATCCCATGATGCAAGGCGGAACTACCTCAGATCTCGTTTGGCAGCTAACTTACCCCGCTAAAGGTTATCCTAACCAAATTAGGAACAAAGTTTCCTAAAAGAAGTCCTCATAACAAAGATCCAGAGGAAACAAACTAATAGGAACTCTTCAAGATCTGTCCAGGCCAGGGGGAAGGAGGGGCTAAGAAAGAAGGCGAGAAGACAACTAACATGGAACGTTATGGTAGGTACATAACTTCTAAATGTTAAGTTGTCAATCTCGCCTTCATTCTTGCTGGATGGGACCGCGTCCCTAGCACCTGTATCCTGGGTGGCTCAATGGAACAGACTCTTGAGCACTGTGGAACCAAAACTGGCCCTATCTCTGGAGGCCAAATCCAACTTGTAATGAGAAACAAAGGTATGAGGCGTGGCCCAAGTAGCTGCTGCACAAATGGTATCAATGGGAAGTCTATCCTGAAAAGCTGCAGAAGTGGATAGACTCCTGGTCGAGTGTGCTTTTGGCTTAGAAGGTAGTTGTTTGCCTCAGAGAGTACACATAGGAAATGGTGGAAGTCAACCATCTGGATAAGGTCACTTTAGAAACTGGAAGACCTAACCTGTTTTCTGCATAAGAGACAAACAATTGGTCCGATTTTCTAATTTGTTTAGTCCTATGCAAGTAGTACCTGAGCTGACGATGGACATCCAAAAAATGCAATTTCTGTTCAGCTCTGTCAGAATAGTTAGGGAAAAAGACTGGTAAATCTATAGATTGGTTAATATTGGTTTGAGATACAACCTTGGGAAGAAAGGAAGGGTTAGTTCTTAATGATACCCTGTCCTTATGAAAAACCAAATAAGGTGAACAAATACAGAGAGCCTGAATCTCGGAAACCCTTCTTGCAGAAGTGACAGCCAGTAAAATATAGTTTTCCACGTCAATAACTTCAAAGAACATGAAGCAGACGGTTGAAGGAGGTAGTATCAAGGATGCTAACATTAAGTTTACATCCCATTGCGGAGGAGGATGCTTTATAGGTGGTTTTAGGAGAAAAACTCCTCTCAAAAGGCCTTGCATAATCTATGAGACATGATGTTATTGTCATGCAAGCCAACATGATACTTGGAAATGGCAGCCAGTTGTACTTTGACTGTAGATGACGAAGATCCCGAATGAAAAACCTCCAGGAAATCTAAAACAGAATGTGGGAGCAGTAAAAGGATCAATATTTCTGGAGTTTGCCCATATCGAAAACCGCCGCCACTTGCTAGCATAAATAGTCCTAGTGGGCGACTTCAAAGAAGACACTAAAATGTCTCTGACTGAGTCAGAAATCATTGGTAGCCAGGCTAGGGAAGGAAGTGGAGCAACCAAGCAGTGAGGTTGAGAGAATGAATGGCCGTGCTGCTGACCCGACTGGTGGATCAAAGATCCGGAACTGGGTCCAGATGCCAGGGCTGCAACAGGAGGTGACGATGCAGAGGCGGAAACCAAATCTGTCGAGGCCAAAAGGAGCAATGAGGATCAATTTGGCTCTCAAACGGTGGCTTTCTGAATGACTTGTGGAATCAATGGAAAGGGAGGAAAAGCATAAAGAAGTCCCGAGGCCAATCCTGGGTTAGAGAGTCTCTCAGGGTTGGCCTGGAAGGGAAATAGAGTGAAATAGTCTGGGCACTTGTTGTTTTGAGGGTAGCGAAAAGATCGCAACAAGGTGCCCACTTCAGAAAAATCTGATCCACTACAGATTGATTGAGAGACCACCGTGAGGCATCAGAATAGATCTGCTTAGCCTGTCCGCCAATAGGTTGGACCTGCCGGGATGTCGTTGCTATCAGAAACCGCTGAGAAGAGATCGCCCATTGCCAAAGTCTGAGAGCTTCTCGACATAAGGGATAGGACCTGGTTCCGCCCTGTTTGTTGATGTACCAGACCACGGACATGTTGTCCGTCTGTACTGCAATAGTCCCGTGGGAAGAAAGTCGTCGAGGGCTTGCAACGTTAAAAGCATTGCTCTCATCTCCAGGACATTTATGTGCAGATGGTATTCTATGGGTTGCCACGTCCGTGGACCATCCTGCCCTGATAATGCCCCACCCGATCAGAGAGGCATCCGTGGTGACTGTGGCAACTGGAGGAGGGAACAAAGGGTCGGCCCTGATGAAGAAGAGGGAAGATATCCACCAGCCCAGATGAGCCCTGCGACTGTGTTACTAAGATTTCGTGTCTCATCGGAAGATTGTGATACGACCACTGCGTGAATAGCATCCACTGCAGGAGACGCATGTGAAAGCGAGCCAGTGGTAAAAGAACAATGGCCGCAGCCATTAGGCCTAGAACTTTCAGGACAAACCTGTCTTTGACCTTGTTGCTTTGTAACAGAAGCCGAACAAATTTTTGGATGTCCAGAATTCTTTGATCTGTTAGTCTGGCTAACATTTTGACGGTATTTAACTCTGCGCCTATAAAGGTGATAGATTGGCAAGACAGCAGAGAAGATTTTACGAAATTTATTGAAATTCCCAGATTCTTGCAAAGCTGAAGGGTGTAGTCTCTGGACTGAAGAAGCTGACACTTGGTGGTGGCGGAGAGGAGCCAGTCGTCCAAATAAGGAAACACCTGGAATCCTAGAGGTCTCAGCGGAGGTGTGACCACTGCCATGCATTTCGTAAACACTCTGGGGCTGAAGTGAGGCCAAAGGGCAGGGCTCTGAATTGGTAATGACTGGTCCCTAGCTGAAAGCGGAGAAACCTCCTGGAGCCTGTGAATCTTTATGTGATAGTACGCATCCTGAAGGTCTATAGAGCACATCCAGTTGTCCTTGCCCAGAAAAGGCAGAATGGACTGAAGCGTGACCATCCGAATCTTGCCTTTTAACAAATCTGTTCAGATTGCTCAGGTCTAATATTGGTCTCCAATCTCCCGTCCTTTTGGGGACCAAAAGAATCTTGAGTAGACGCGGATCCTACTTGGTCTGCCAGTACTGTCTGGACGGCTCTTTTTCTAGGAGTTTTGAAACCTCCTGTTCTGCCAAATCCTTTGACCGGGTGAGATGTCTGGAAGGGATTGTGGAGGTACGGAAACCTTACGAAGGGATCTTGTAACCCTCGGATATAATCGACTGTACCCACTTCTCTTGGGATAGGGATTGCCAGGCTACTGGGTACAGTGAAATCCTTCCCGACTGCCTCCAAGGGTGGACAGTCGGGCAACACCTCAGGGATGCTGAAAAGGCTTCTCAGGAAGAGACTCCCTGTTGCCCTGGTTCTGAGGACCCCCTGCCTCTAGGGCGTCTATTATTGTTACCCCTCTGCCTCTGGGGGTAAACTGACCACGTGTGTCCGGTGTAGCTCCTTGGGCTTTACGGAACCACATCTTCTCCCCTTTCTGACCCTTGGGATATGGTCTAGAAGGAGCGGAAAATTGGACTCCAACGGCAGAAAGAGTTTTACCGTCCTGCTCACACCTGGTCAAGGTATCCTTCACTTGAGGTCCGAACAAAGCCGAACCATCAAAGGGGGTATTAGTGAAGGATGCCTTAAAGGGGTCCACAAAATTACACAGCCGCATCCAGGCTTGGCGTCTTAAGAGCAACTCCTGTGCCTGCGGCCCTGCTCGCTCCATCGGCCGCATAAGATATGAGCCGCATGGAGGAGTTAGATATGGAATTCAGGATAGCAAGCTGTGAGGCAATCTTTTCCTGAGCCCCAGCAGCAGAAGGATCCTGGACTACTTCACCCAGTTCCTTGAGAATATCTCGTTGAAGCCTGGTGAAGTGACAAAGGTAATTCAGCGAACGCATAGCAAAGGTCGCTGAAGAAAACATCCGCTTTCCATACCTGTCCATGGTCCTAGAATCCTTGTTAGGAGGATGGACAGGTACTGAAGGATCCGCCAGTTCCTTCTTAGTGGCCGCCACCACCATAGCATCCACAGAGACACCTTTGGAAAGGAACTGTTTATCCGACGGGCGTAATGAACTTGGATGGTCTTCTGGGGACAGGTTCCACAGAATCTGGAGCCACGCCTTCGAGCCACTACCTGCATAAGTGGGTCGAAGGCGGAGACACCCAGGAGGTGGAGGGTCGGGATCCAAAGCCTCCAGGTATACCGACTCATCCTCGGAGGGGTCAATGGAGGCCAATTCCCCTCTGTTTGAGGAGCTCAAGGATGCCTGAAAAGGAGACATCCTCAGAGGGGACCGTGGGAACCCTCCGACTCATCTAAGTCGGTATCAGATGTAGTAGACTCAGGAGTCTGTGTGTTTCCTCTTACACGTCCTCTTCCGAGGGGTTCCCCTGCAGGTTCAGGAGAAACCTCGGAAGTGGAGGAAATTCCCAGTGGGGAAACCTGGGGCGATGGATCCCTGGGCCTGAGAGCAAGAGGCTGGCAAGAGGCATCTGCAGGCACTGATGAGGGAGGAGCTAGAGGGATGGACCGTTGACGGGCTCAGAGGCCAGGACACTCCTCATCACCTCAAAGGCTCCTCTCCCCGGGAGGCCGGAACATACCCGCTCCGAAAAGACAGGAATGGTCGGCTCCAAAGAGAGAGAAGGCTCCGAGGCCGATGTCGGCACCGAGCTTACCAAAGCCGAGGCCCCGAGAGGGAGAGCGGGGTCGGACAAGGGTCTGATGCCACTAGCCCCCTCGGAGCCGACAGTGGAAACCCGACGACCGGATCCCTCCAAGGAAGGTCTCAAGGAGGAGATCGGAGCCGAGGACGATGGAGCCAAAGGATGTATCGGCTCCGGCATCGAAACAGTCGCTGTCCCAAGAAGCTCCGGCTCTGAACTCTGGTGTGGAGTCGGAGGAGGAAGTTCAAGAATTGGAGCTATAGCCGAAGTCTGTTGAGACAGGCTATGGAGCATTTGGGCCAGTGCCTGAGACTTCAACAGCCTGCTTACCACCCTCTCCAAGTCGTGGTCAGACAGCCTGGAAGATCTCGAAGATCGGCTCCGATGGCTCCGCTCCGACAAAAGAGGAGATCCCGGAGTGAATACTCAAAATAGAGGGGACCGGGATCTCTACGGTCGAAGCCATCGGAGCAAGTCCCTTGAACCCCAGATGGAGCCGAGGATTTCTCGGCCAGCTGGATAAAGTGTCGGGTCCCGCCCGAGCCGACACGGCCCCAGCAGTCAGGGGATCAGAGGCAGCCCGCACCCGACCCACTACTTGAGTCGAAGAAGTATCGACTCCAGCGAACCGATATCGGCTCTGATGGAGCCGGAGCCACGGAGGAGGCTTGGACACTGTAGCCTGAGCCGGTGGCTTATGAGGTTTTCCTGACCCTGATTTAGGAGGAGAACCTTCAGGTTTAAGTAAACCTCGGAGGATGAGTTTATTCCTCCTTTCCTGCAGGACTCTCTGGCTAAAAGCATGACACAAAGCACAGGAGTCCTGCAGGTGCAAACCCAGGCAATAAACACAAGAAGTGTGACCGTCTGTCAGAGACATTTTCTGACAGCACTGGTCACACTTCGAAGCCTGAGACCTTGCCTTCTTTTGACATCCTTAGGAGGATAGAACACAAACAGTCCCCACAAACACACAAATTAATCCCTTACACAAACACACAGGAAGGGATAACCAAGGGGAACTAGGCCTGACTAAACTACTTAAAATTAAAACTTATAAAAGTTTAATTAAAAAGGTTGAAAAATAGGGAATAGGGTGGGCTGTAACTAATTACAGACTACATTAACACTAACAGGGAAAAATAAACCCCTAACTACACTTTTTCTTATTTGACTAAGAAAAACTTACCTCAGCTGGCAAAGGAGACCTCTTTCGCTAAGCGGCAAACGAGATCTGAGGTAGTTCCGCCTTGCATCATGGGATATAGGGTTGCCTCGAGCTGGTAAAAGGAGTTCTCGAGCTAAAGCAAGTGCCGAGTCGGAGCCGAGGATCGGCTCCGAACCCATCCAGCAAGAATGAAGGCGAGATTGACAACTTAACATGCATTCATTGAATATAAACTCAGTCATACAGTTTCAGGTGTGGCTCTAGTAGGAGCTAATGCACCTGCCTGAGTTTCCCAATATTTAAATGTTTCTGCCGTTATATATGGTTTGATCTGCAATGCTGGAGTTAACATTCTCATTAATGGTGTTTCTGTTTTTGAAATTGGCCTATATAAAATCTGTACTGCCACATTTAAATGATCTCTCCAGTTTTGCAGAGTCCCACTTTTAATATTCTTAGCTGGTCTTTAAGCAATCCATTCATTTTTTTAATTAATCTCACTGTCTGCGGGTAATAGGGTATATGAAACACCCATTCAATATTGTGTTGTTTTGGAAATTCCTGTACCATTCTCCCTTTAAAGTGAGAAGCATTATCACTCTGTATTTGCAAAGGCATTCCATAATACAGAATGATCAAATCAATGGTTTTCAGAGTACTTACCTGTGTTGCTCTTCGGCATGGAAAACCAATAAGGTATCCGGAATAAGTGTCTACTGCTGTACATGTATAATTACTACCCTTATTAGATGGTATAGTACCAATGTAATCAATTTGCCTTACTTGTCCAGGCAACTTTCCTTGTCCTATATGTTCCTGAACTGTGTGAGGTATGGATCGTTGTTTTCTATTCTGACAGTGTAATATAACAGTTTTAATTAAATCTAATGAAAGCGCAGTTTCTCTTGTTTGTGCCCACCTATAAGTAGCTTTTTCTCCCAGATGTCCGCATTTTTGATGTGCCCATTTTGCCATCCCCATTTGTTCAGAGTCATCTCATATTTTAACTTCTGAAATCCTTGTTTGTTCATCTGTAACAGAATTAAACCATCATTCTAGAGAGTTTGCAGAACAATGTGCATCAACACGATAAACTGTTACATTTCCTTGATTTATCATTTCCCAAATTGATTGCCATAATTCTCTTCCCCAAATTTCTCTGGAAAGAATTTTCCAATTATTTTTCTGCCATGTAGGCAGCCAAGTTGGTAGTCCATTTGCCACTGACCAAGAATCAGTATAAATATGGCATATTCCTGTCATTCCTGTTTCAATGCTTGATATGCAGCATATAATTCTGTATACTGACTACTTTTACTACTTCCTGAAGATGTTAAGTTTTTTTTAGTCACTGGATTATAAACACAGCCTTCCAACATCTTTTGTTTCCTACATATTTTGCTGACCTGTCAGTAAACCAAACATGTTTACATTGTTCGAGCGGCACCTGCACATATGGCATTCCTCATTTTACCGGGGATTCACTGACTGGTGCAGTTTTGTCAGTAACAGATAGTTGTTGATGTATCGGTATTTGAGCTACCTTCTCATGTAACATTGCTACCCCTTTAATTCCATGTTTAGTCCTATCCTGACTATACCATTTTCATTTAATAATACCTGCTTCTTGTGCATGACCCATTATATGTGTTTTGGGCAAACTCATCACCCATACCCAGAGGTATTTCTGGTCACAATAGCACAGCATGCCCTGTTGTCATTTATTTAGTATCTACAAGTGCCCAGTAGCATGCTTGTTAATAGGTTCATAGGTGTGTACTAGGCTAATGGCCCTAGAGCCTATATAAGCCTAGCCCAAGAAGATTCCCTGTTATCATGCCGCCCAAAGTTAGTTCCCAGTGCCTCTGTCAGGCAAGGCCACTGAAGTGATCCCCAGGGTGAACTTCCTATTGCCCATCCACTTGTCAAGATTTCTCTTAAAGAGGGCCAGTGAAGTGCTCTGCTTGACATGAATGGAAGTTTGTTCCAGAGTATGGGAAGTCTCTGGGTTAGGAACCTGTCCCTCCAGCATGTTCTCTTTATTGTGGTAATGAGGTTTAGGTCCCTGAAGCGTGTGGCACAGAGGGACTGGGATTTCTTTAGGTGTAGCATATCTAGCTGCTCTGGGTCAGACATGGCTTTGTAGGTCAAGCAGAGATCGCTTCTAAATAGACGATAAGAGACAGAGCATAGCTGGAGTTTTTTGAGTCTGTCCATATAGGGCATGTGTCTAAGGCCTAAGATCCTCTTAGTGAGGTATTTTTGTGGCCTTTCCAGTTGTTGGAGGTGTTTAGTAAGGTGCATACCAAATGAGACATTGTATTCTATAATAGATCTAATGAGGGATGAATAGAGAGGAATTATGGCCTCTTTCTTCCTGGATGAGAAACGTTTTGTAATGAGATGTGCTACATAGAAGGACTTTCTGACTACAGTGGCAATGTGGTTATCAAAGGAGAGGTTGCTGTTAACCTGTGTCCCTAAGTCTGTTATCACACCTTTGGTGTTTAGTGGACTACTGCCTATGTGATAGTTCATGGTCACCAAATTTTTCCCAAAGGGAATGACAATGCACTTTTTGGCATTGAACTTAAGGCCATGGTTCTGGCAGTAGTCACTGGTGTCAGTGAGGCCTTTTTGTAGAATGTTTACATCAGTTGGAGAATCAATAATGGCTCCCAGCTTGCAATCATCTGTGAACTTGGTCAGCCAGAGTCCCTTTGTGTTGGCTTGAACTTCAGAGAAGTAGATGCCAAGCAGGAGAGGACCTAGGACTGATCCCTGTGGGACATCACTTGTAACTGGTTGGTAGTCAGATTTGGACTCCACTACTTTCACAGTGTGGGTTCTATCAGTGAGGCAGTTGGCAGCCCATTTTATGACATAGGGGTTTATGCCTAGTTTAGTGAGTCTGTCTACAATTCCTGAGTGAGGGATGGTGTCAAAGGCCTTGGCAAGATCTAGATAGACTGTCTGAATTAACTTGCTATCATCCACAGCTCTGGTGACAGACTCAAAGTCTGTCAGGTTGAGCAGGCATGATCTACCTTTCACAAACCCAGACCCTGTAGGGTCCAGAGTCTGGAGATTCCCTATGTCCTTATTTATAAGGTCCATGATGATGCACTCCATAGCCTTACATATCAGACTCATCAGGCTAATAGGGCGGTAGTTCCCAGGGTCTGTAGTCGCTCACCCTTTGTGGAATAGGATGACCATAGCAGTGCGCCATTTGGTAGGAACAAAGCCTGAAATGAGGCTGTGATTGAACAATGTATTCAAGTGTGGTGCCAGTTCACTTTGTAATTCATGTAGAACACAGCCAGGGATATTATCATGTCCCATGGAAGCTGTATTCTTGGCTTTGGACAGTGCGGTTTTTTACCTGTGTAGCCATGTTAATGATAACAAGGACATGGCATTCCTCAGGTATTGTGATAGGCCCTTTAGGGAATGAAAGGGAGGGGTGAAGATTGCACTGAACCTGTCGGCCAATATGTTGGCAATATCAGTTGGTTTTGTTGGTTATGTATTGCTATTGTGCTGTAGTTCAGAGCAGATCTGAGTTTTGCCCTGTAAATTCTTGACATAACTATAGAATGTCTTGTGGTAGTCTTTAGAATTTGCAGCAATTTTGTTTTCGTAGCTAACTTTAGAGGATTTGATGATGGATCTTAGTTTTTTGCTGAGGCTAACAAGGGAGATTTTTCATTCTTGGGACTTCACCATTTTCTGCAACAGTTTTTTTCCTTCTGTTGTAGAGTTTGTTTATGGTGGGGGAATACCAGATTGGCTTCATTTTTGCTTCTGTTTGGTATGGCCCGTTCCATGCACTTGTGTATGTGCTTATACAGTGCATTGGTGTATGATTCAGTCATGCACCTATTTTCCATTTGCATAGGTGTTGTGAAGTTAGCCACTTCTGTTTTTAGAAGTCCAAAATTGGCTTTGGAGAAGTTTTTTTTACAGTGGTTTCCTTTGCGGGGGGGTGAGGGTGGGATGTGAATATCCATGGTGATTAGCTTGTGGTCAGATCTGAGCAGGGAGGAGTTGATCACTGGTGTAAAGAAATGGTCACCCATATTAGTAATGACCAGATCAAGGATGTTTCTACCCCTGTTGGGGGTAAGAATGAGTTGGTCCAGGGCGTTGGAATTAATGAATTCCAGAAAACGTTGAGCAAGTGTGTTGGTACATGAGTAATTTTCCCAGTTAATGGAGGGGTAGTTAAAGTCTCCCAGTATAAGGGTATTGGGTTGTACTGTAATATTTTCCAGTGTGTTTAGGAATGTGGAGTGGGAGTCTTGGGACATGGTGGGCGATCTATAGCAGGCTACAACCTGGATTGGAGTTTTACCCAGTGTTAGTTGTACCTGAAGTATCTCTGCTGTGTTATGTTGGGCTACTAGTCTGGAGGTGTGCATATCCTTTATGAATATGGAGACACTACCGCCTTTAGTGCTTCGGTCCAGGTTTAGGGGCCGAAAGGTGTTGTATGAATTATAGCCTGGTAGTTCTGGGGTGCTCTCCGGAGCCTTGAACCAGGTCTCGGTCACTGCACAGATGTCGATGTTCTCCATTTTAAGGAGTGCTTCGAGTGAGTGCATTTTGAGATTTAGACTTCTAGCATTGAGTAGCATAACCCTCAGATTTCATTTGCTTGTAGCTGTTATGGTGGTAATTTTGTCTTCAGGACATTGCCTAAAAAGGCACTATAGGGTTGGCAAGAGCCTTAGCCAGTATCAGGAATCCCTGGGGTGACAGGTGCAGGCCATCTCTGGGGAAGGATCAAGGTCTGTTGATCATGTCATCTCAGGCAGACAGATACTGGATCCCCTTAGAATGACACCAGTAACTTAGCCAATTGTTGAGGTCAATCATTTTCTGCTTGTACTGTGGTATCATTCTGGGTGACAGTAGGATGCTACTCAGAGCTAGGGTCATACCTGCTCGGGCTACAAGATCCGAGATCTCCTCTGTCTCTTTTCATGGAGTCCAGGGAGGTATGTTTCAGGTCATTTACACCAATACAGACAATGACAGAGTCATATTTGTACTTGTTGTGGAGTGACCTAAGTGCGTGTATTATGTGATGGATCCTGGCACCCAAAAGGCAGCTGACCATAACTTTCTCCTTATTCAACCTAGTGAGTGGGACATCAGTGAGCCTTACTATTGAGTCACCTGTGACTAGTGTATTGGGTAAGTTGTTTTGCTTTATGGGTGTTGGTTGATTGGCAGACTGTTTATGTGAGATATGTATCTCATGGTTTGTGCTGAGATGCGGTGGTGGTATGCGTTTCTGCCTCAGAGGTCTCTGTTGTTTGGGCAGTTTTTTTATTGAGAGCCTCTGCAAAAGTAGGTGCATGTTTTGTGTTACTATGTGAGGGTTGTGGTGGTGTATGTTCTGGAGAGGTATGTGTTGAATGTGGTGCGGTGCAAGTGTTAACGTTCTCCTTTTGACTGGCTAGTCCAGCCTTGGCTGGAGAGTGCTTAGCTTCCAATTTGGCTATATATGTGCATCTCTCACAAGTCATACTGTTGGGGGGTAAGAGGAGAGGGTTGTCTGTGTACGTGATGCAGTTGCTACATTGCCTCAGGATGCCCAAGTTCACCAGGTTAATAGGAGCAAGCACAGGGGAACTGACCTTTTAACATGCCTAGATATGAGCTCAATATATTAAGTACTGAAGCCTTTTACAGGAAAAATGTCACTCAAAGTGTCTGAGTCTATACAGAGCACTGCCAAACACTTGAGGGTAAACTAATACATAGACTCTGAACATTTAAAGAGGAAGTATTTATGCAGATATTCCGAAGAAAGGAAGAATTCAGACAGTACTTACTGAAAATAAAGAATTAGCTTGTCAAGAGTGATGAAAAGAGGGGAGTTGCATGAATGGCTACTGGCTACTTCTAATGCTGGTCTCAGCACAGCTTCACTCTGTTGGGATACAATACTCCTTTGCTTCATCTCTCACCAGAAGCAAAATGTTAGAACTAATCCCAAGAAGAGAAGCAGGCCACGGCCTGTTTGGTGATCCACAGTCTTGTCCCAGATGATGCAAGGGTCTGCAGGCTTGTAGCCTTTTTCTGGTAGATGCCTCGAATAGCAACCAGACCAATCAGGTATGTTAAGCACAGGCACTCACTTGCTAAACAGAATGAATCAGGAATCAATTCACTCTGCTCCTACTCTCACCAGGATTAGAATATAAGCACAGATTCCAAGCTGTCACTATAAAGCAGTTATTAAGCTTTCTGGTGATCAGCAGTCTCCAGCAAATAATGTAACTGCACTCCTTCTCTCACCAGGAGAAAGAAGAAGCACTAATTCCAAGATGACTACTGAGAAGCAGAATGTGGGCTCTTTGATAACTGGTGGTCTTGCAATAGATGCTTAAAGGTAAGATGAAAAAAAAATGTTTATCCTAAACATTGCAGTGTGCACTAGAGGAGTTAGATGTGAAAGTAGGTAACTTATGTTTTACCTGTCGAAAAGGTTAGGTTTTAATGGAGAGTCGCTGTTTTTAAAACAGCAAGATAGATTAAAAGGGGGTGGTCACTTTTTTTTATTCTGGTACTATGGAAAACAGTAGGATGGCCAATAAATTTAAATAGTTGAAGGGGAGTGACTTCACAAAATGATAATTTTGTGCTTACTCACACCAACCAGTAAAAGCAGAAAGGAAATGAGATATATGGTGAAGTTAACATAAGGGGCAGGCAAATAGAAAGGCAGCGGTGTTTAAGAACACAACACTAACCGGGTAGGAGGGTGTGAAAAAATTTCTGTTTGACTCACAAGAGACAGAGCCAGTGATGTCTTTTCAAGTTTTAATATACAGTTAAAAGCAGAATACAAGTAAAACACAGTATAAAGAAAACAAATAACAGTATACAAAAATAGAAAAAGGCAATAAAGTAATACAGAATACAACAAATAATCTTTTCCTCACAGCAAACTGTAGCAGAGTCTGGGTGAGCCTTTCCAGTAATTGCTTTTCAAATGGAGAATATCTTTCCCTGCATCTGGTAATTTTCTAGTCCAGAATCCTAGTGACACCTGTTTTGATCCCTGTTTTTGCCAAAGGCTCCAATTAGCATAGTGATCCTGCACAGACGCATGTAATTTTACTTCCCCATCCTGTAGGGGCCATACATTTAATGCCTTTTGAATAGTCTGCTTTGCTTGTTCAAAAGCTTTCTGCTGATCATCCTCCCAGATGAGCTCATATTTCTTTCTTGTGACTTTGTATAGCAGGGAAAGTATTTGACTCAAATGAGGAATATCTGTGCCTCTGTTTTGTCTCGAGGGGTTGGAAATTCTAAAATCTTTTGTTTTGCCTTTGGCAAAATTTCTCTATGTCCCTGATGCCACTGGATTTCCAAAATAAATTACTGTCTGAGCTGGTCCCTGTATTTTATTAGGGTTTATTTTCCTTTGTCTTCATGTGATAAATTACTATCTGTAAATAATCGCTTACTACTTGTTCAGAATTTCTCTGAATAAGAATGTCGTCAATGTAATGTGAAATTTGCATATTCTGAGGTAATCTTATCTCATCTAAATGTTCTGCTACTATCTTATGACAAATGGTGGGACTATGTAAATATCCAGCACAAAAAGAAGATAAAAATACATAGGCTTTATTGTGGCAACTCCACGTAGAATATCTAGCAAACCGGTTTCGGCTGAAGATTCAAGCCTTCTTCAGTGCAACA
The DNA here is from genome assembly GCF_019279795.1 of Protopterus annectens. Taxonomy (NCBI): domain Eukaryota; kingdom Metazoa; phylum Chordata; order Ceratodontiformes; family Protopteridae; genus Protopterus; species Protopterus annectens. The sequence goes on from NC_056751.1 coordinate 369,710,117, forward strand.
AAAAATTCCATTAGAGCACATCCTAGTGTCTGCTTTTATATCACAATGTTTAAAGAGATACACTCAAAATAATTAGATTGATATAAGACAGAACCACCAAGTTAAAATCTAACTTAATTCATTAAGGCCAGGTCTGAATAGAGCCAGGCCAAGTAGTTGAGACGAAGGTCAGCTACTGATTCAAGGATGTATAGTCCACTCCAGACTCAAGATTCTGATATATAGGGCATGTTGTCCCCTTTTGGAGTTTTGTTATGCTCAGCACTTGGTTAACTCAATAATTCTTTATATCATTATTTACACACATTTTTTACATTGTTTGATGAGCTCCAGTTTGTGACCCAAGTAAAAAATATTTAGATTATGCCATTATAATACACACATACTATATATATATATATATATATATATATATATATATATATATATACATATTTGGTATTACATACACCATTTTTTATATTTTTTCTTTATATATAGATGTGTATTTATATATATATATATATATATATATATATATATATATATTGGCATAGGAATAATAACAACATTATTTTATAGTGTTGCTTCACCTGGCACCATGGATATCACCGGGATTCTACAGGGTCTTTCTGCGGATAAAGACAATTTAGACGTCTTTGGCTTACAGCCACCAAATTCTAGTGATTTCACTACTGATATGGTGGATGCCAAACATCTTTGTGGTGTATTATTTCAGAAATTAACCAAGAACATGAGAACATTAAGGGCCAACATTTGGCACCTCAAACTGTTTAAAGCTTATAAACTTAAAAACATAACACCACGAGGATTAAGAATCTGAATTCAACCATTGGTGGGTATTATTGATGACCATCTGTCAACAGATTGGGCCCAAACACAACACCAAGCATCCATGTTGTTTGTAGACACACTGATTGCATATTACAAAAGGATGATAGAAACTCAGACTTTAGAAATTAATGCCAGTTGCCAAGAAGCCAAGACTTATGAGTCTGAAAGCTTCTTTAATAGCCATTTGACCAACTTGGCTAAGGATTTAGCTACATTAGAAGAACAACTTATCAAAAAGAAAACTCAGAAATTTCAAAGAGATATTGCTAATTATGAAAAAGGGAAACCTTTTGTCATCCAAAAAAGTGTTTGATTTTCTGACCCTAGTTACAGATCTGCCAATAGAAGGAAGAGACCAAGATCTATACTTAGAAAAAGAACGCAATCACCAAGTGGGACTTCAGAGGATGAGTCCTCCTCTGCCACTGATTTTGATTGCTTTTCTAACCAAGATTCTCCAGTGGCCAAACGCAAACAACCTTTAGACCCTTTAGGCATAAAAAACGCAGAGGGGGGAAAAAACATAGAAAGAAATACACAGAACATACAACAATTGTTGCAGAAAATTGTAACTCAATAAACAATGTACACAACATCTCCTCATACGAATTGTCAGATATACACAGTAAAGTATTGAACAAGGGTCTTAATTTTGTACCTACTTCTGTTGTACCTGAGCATGTTTTAGTTAATGAATTGAATGATTTTTGCAGATTACTTAATCTCAAAATATTTTTTTCAGATAATGAAAACACTCAAAGATCTACTGGGTTTCAGTTTGGGAGATCTGACTTCCAATCCCCCATGGATAAACATGTGGCTATATTTAAAGAATGCATTCTTAAGGATTTGCACTTTTCTCAAGGGCATCAGTCAATTCGATACAACTTGACTAAGCAAGAACAGCAAGCACTAAATGAACTCAGTTCTAATCACAATATAGTCATTTTACCAGCTGATAAGGGAGGTGGCATTGTAGTGATGGATTGGGAGATGTATCAGGCTGAGGCAGACAAACAACTATCTGATGCCCGTTTTTATATACACATGGTTGTTGATCCTATGCCAAATTTCAAAAAACACATTGATACCTTCCTAGATCTAGCTATGGAGGAGGGCATTATTTATCAACATACATGTAAACAACTTAAGGTTTCAGACCCGATCCCTCAGTATTTATATTTACTCCCCAAGATACATAAACACCCTACATGTCCACCAGGTAGACCCATTGTATCTGGTAAGGGTTCTCTTACTGAACCTTTGTCTGCTTTCCCGAAGCACTACTTACAACCATTACTGTCCATGGTCAGGTCCAGACTCAAAGACACTACTGAATTTCTGAATATCATTCGTGATACACAGTTGGAATCGAACTGGTATCTTTGCACACTGGATGTCACCTCCCTTTATACAAGTATACCACATGGAGCTGGATTACAGGCAATTCAATATTGGCTAGAGAAATCCAAATTGTACACTCTGGGTTTCAATAACTTTTTACTCAATATAACAGAATATGTTTTAACTAAAAACATTTTCTATTTTCATGGCAAGTCCTATTAGCAAGTCAGAGGTACAGCCATGGGAGCATCTTTTGCTCCCATTTATGCTGACCTATTCATGGGGTTTTTTGAAGAGCAGCTAATTTATGACATCAACAACAATTCTTTCTGAGATGAGTTAGATATTTGGAGATGATATCTGGATGATTGTTGGATGGTATGGCGGGATGATGTAACATATGTGCATGAATTTGTTACATATCTCAACAGCAATAGATGGGATATTAATTTCACTCTAAATATTGAATATCAACAAATAATTTTTTTGGATGTTATTGTTACTCGACAAGAAGATCATACGCTGGAAACTCGGGTACATAGAAAGTTTCCAAAATACAACACCTTACTTCATGCTTCTAGTCATCACCCCTGCCATATTATCAACATCCCAAAGTCCCAATATTTACGTATCAAGCGCATATGCTCTTCTGAACAATCTCACCAGGAGTGTTAACAAGACTTAACAAATAGGCTGTGATAGCTAGAGGTTACAATAAAGATTGTATTACCCAAACTGTAACCCAGGTAAATCATATGCAGAGATCCCAACTTTTGGAATATCAACATAGAACTACTGGACACAAAACACAGGTATCCCAATTAGTTAGATTAGTGACAACACTTGGTAGTAATACTCCAAGATTTAGGGATATTATTAACAATCATTGGGATATTCTACTTGCACATGAACATTTGAATGGGATACTGCAAGATAGATGTGCATTTTCCTACCATAGAGGTAGAACTATCAACTCACATCTCACCCATTACAAACGTTATAATCCACCCATCCCAATGCAGAAAACATTATTTGGTGACTCATTAGTAGGCTGTGTCCCTTGTGGTCAGTGCAGTGCATGTACACACATTTTCAAAACAAAAGAATTTACCAGCTGTAACACCTCTAAAGTGTATCAGATTAGAGTTTTTGGTAACTGCAACAGTGACTGGTTAATCTACTTAGCTACTTGCAGTTGTTCATCTTTCTATGTCGGACAAACATCTAGACCCTTTAGACACTGCATAAGTGAACACTTAAGTGAGATCAGAAATAAAAGGATTTCTAACGCCCTCTATAAACACACCATCACACACACAATTCAAGTTCACCATAATAGATAAAATTCAAATGCACAGAACTTCCAAAACAGGTTGGCATGATATATTAAATAATATAGAATCCTCTTGGATCATCAGGCTAGGGGCTCTATTTAGACCTGGCCTTAATGAATTAAGTTAGATTTTGACTTGGTGGTTCTGTCTTATATCAATCTAATTATTTTGAGTGTATCTCTTTAAACATTGTGATATAAAAGCAGACACTAGGATGTGCTCTAATGGAATTTTTTGTTGCACTGAAGAAGGCTTGAATCTTCAGCCGAAAGCGGTTTGCTTGATATTCTACATGGAGTTGCCACAATAAAGCCTATTTATTTTTATCTTCTTTTTGTGCTGGATTGCTTTTGACTCTACAGATTATAATTGTATAATCCATGCACTCTGTCTACCCTGTGTGGCTTTTGGGTCTGTTCACTATGTAAATATCCCCATGGTAACTGGGTAAATGTATATTGTCGTCCCTGCCAAATAAAAGAAAACTGGTCATATTTTTTTTCTGCAATTGGTATGGTAAAGAATGCGTTACTGCATACCAAGTGCCGTGGTGTTTCTGTACATTTTCTATTAATGTTATTGTATCTGGAACTGCAGCTGTTAATGGCAGAATGTACTTATTTAACTCCTGGTAATCTACTGTCATTCGCCAAACTTGATTATTCCACGCTGTCGTAGTAGTTTTTAAGACACCTGCATTTAATACGTCCTGCATTGTCTCACCTATTTCCTTATACCCGCAGGGATTCTGTATTGTTTCCAACTGATTACCTTTGTTGCTGCAGGTAATTCCACAGCTGGTATTTTCCTACTGTAACTGCTTTAACCAAATAATACAGCTTAACGCCAAATTGATACTATCCGTCCAACAAATTCAATGTCACACCTTTTAAGATATCAGTTCCTATTATATATTCAGGGGCAGGCACTATTAAAACAGAATACGTTTTTTTGGTAATTGACCTATTTTCATTTCTAATATCATCTGAACTTTCCTAATTTGTTTTCCACCAAGTCCAGTGATAGTAACTTGTCGTCCCTTAAATAGACTCGGGTTACCATAAATCAGTGAGGCTGCTGCCCCAGTATCAATTAGAGCTCAGACCTGTTGTTCATTTTTGCTTTTCCAAAATATTGTCACATCTGCATATGGTCTAGCATCTTGCAGAGCCCATCCACTCACTGGAGCTTGGCAACTTTCCTAATCAAAATTTAAACTTGACAAATCAGGGTATGCCACAGGTGGAGCAGAAGGAACCACTGGATTCTCTTCCTTATTCTTAATTTTACCTTCTGTCACATACTCATCCTGTCTTTCTACATTCTGAGCCTGTCTTCCCTTTTTACTTAAACCTTTCTCTTTAGACATCTCCCACATTGTTGGAGTATCTATCCCATCAATTTTATCTTTTGATACTCCATCTTTTAACAGTGCAGTGAGCATATCTTTTCAGGACACTCTAGCTTCTTTGCATCCATCACCTTTATTTTCTCATCTATCACTATTTGACTGCTTTGGTCCTCATTCTCGTAGCTCTCCCAACTGCCTCAATAACCTGAGAAATAGCACTTCCCATCTCACTTATTAAGTATGTCAATATTACTGTTTTATAAGCCGGGGGTGCTAACTTAATAATCGTATTCCTAACTGAAACTGTCAAAGCATTTTGTAATAACGTATCAGCAGTCCCTACCAGTAAAGCAATTTTCATTGTTTCTTCTTTAATTCTTTGAATACCATCTTGTAATGTGTACAATGGCCTATCATTAGAAGGGCAGTCCATTTCTGTAGGACATTTTTCAGCACAGCGGTCTGCTATATTTTTAAAAAGATTTGTCATTTTCTCTTTATTATAATTTTGAAATGCATCCTGCACTGATGGATCATTACTTAACATACCAAACTTTTTTGTATCTGTTTTGTCTATTTCTACTCCAGTAGCCCCCAAACTCATAAAGTCTCATTAACCATGCTACTAATGATTTTCCAGGTTTTGTCTAAACCTTTCAAACAAATCACTCATTTCTTGTTGAGTAAAATCTTTGCAATGAACTTCTTCCTGCCCTGCTTGGAGCCCTTGTGCTACACGAATCATCTGCTGTCTTCTCCTAAGAAAAGATTTTTACTTTCTGTTCTCCTTCTTTTCCAGAGGAATTATTGTCTTCCTCATTATCAGAATTTGACTGGGATAGGGAGGTCGGAAGAATGCCAAATATCTCCGTCCCAATGGCCTGGGTCCCAGTCAAAACCTGCTTTTGCTATCGACATTTGTACTTTCTATTAATTTTGCCTCTTCATTTATGATATTTATATTTTGCTACACGTATAGCAGCTTTTTTTGCTACATGTTGATACACCTCTGTTTTATCTGCAAGTAATTTGGTCTGACATTGCAAAATTATATGTTTTTCTAACTTTACTATTTGTTTTAATAATTGTTCTATTTGTTCACATTTACATATTTTATTTACATGTAGTTTTCGGTATGCAGTCAAAAGGATCCATCCCCGTCTGCATACAGCACTCAATTCTTTCCCTTTTTCCACTAAAACTTTTTGTAAGCATGCTTGTACTGAATCTGGTTCAGCATCTATTAAACAAACATCCCAATTTTCATTTAATCCTGTACCACTTGACCATTCCAAACACTTTGTACTGGTCCGGGTTCCATCCTGGAATCTGTACTTCAATAACTGCTATTTCCTTTTTCTTTTTCTTTTTAAACATTTCAAAAACTGTCAGTGATACCAAAATAATATCTTGCATAATGAGCAGGATTCAAAATAATTCACTACACACTGAAGAGATTATCTATTAATAAGCTTTATTTCTACCACTAAACAGAAGACTAAATGAGCTTTATATAAAATCACACTAAAACAGAACATTAAGTGAACTCTAAAATAGGAAACCAAACAGAATTACATAATACATTTAAAAAAGGTATCCATCTCCGATAACGAGAAAGCTTCATCCTGTCTTCAGTCTTGACTGGGAAGCCTCGTTGCAGTCAGGCAGGAGTCTTCATCAGGAAAGCGGTCCTGGGCAGTGTGTCCACTTCACAGATGAGGCTTCTACCTGAGTAGAGGGATCCCCAGCTATATATAACCAGGTTGTTTACCACAAGTCATAAGAATCAGTTCTTTTCCAGTGTAGGCTGGATCTTGCTAGAACATTCTGTGGTGTTGGCCACCCACCCCAAAAGCAACAGCAAATCCTGCCAAATACAATGATTTTGCAATTTTTAAATGCTACACTGGAATATTCCAATGACTTTGCAAGTTTTAGTATTTTACTTGAATATTCCAGCGCACATACATATACAGGACATATTTCGTAAGCAAATGTAGTGACTTTGCTGAAATCACTAAAATGTTCTGGAACACAACATAATCTCTTATGCCTGCTAAAAGTACTAGGATGTTCTGGAACATAGCATCACTTCATATTGTCAAAAAAAAAAGAAAATTAAAAAATGTCAAAATATAGTGAGGCAACGGTCAAATAATCACACTTACTCAATGTACCCCTCTTTCGTATCACATGCGTATCACAGGGAGAAAAGAGAAAATTGATGAAAGTAAATAAAACATCCTGTTGTAACACTAAAAGTAATATAATATATATTTTTTTATTTTATTTTACATTTGTTGACTGGGAAAGTCCGACTGGGTATATGCCCATTTTCAGCGGAGGCCCGGGGAGAAAAGCTCCATATATTCAGACATATGAGATTTACATAATATAAGAGTACAATCTAGCATATCAGATGAAAAAAGAAACAGTATAATTATAGTAAAGACACAGTTCAACAGGAGAAATGACCTACATGTCAGAGTATAAGATCACAAGGAAGGCTCCATATATTCCGACAAGCAAAATGTCACATAATATAAGAGTATAATCTAGCATTTCAGAGAAAGAAAAAAAACAGCGTATTTATAGCAAAGACACAGTCTGACAGGTAATGACATATGTCAGACTATAATAACAATATAAGGTGCAAGACATTTGCCTAGTAGTATTAATTTCTCACATAGAGAAAATAGTAAACATCGTACTGCAATCAATTGCTAGTTAAAGGATATGAAATAGTAATGAAATACTAATAACCTGTTGACAGCTAATAGTAGAGCTGGCAGCTAATTAGTGGTACAGGAGAAAGGGTGGGGTTAGTTGGGGTATGGACAAGGACATAGCCAGTGAGATTTTAGGTGTGCTTTAAGAGCATTTTTGAAGAGACTGCTGGAAGGGAGTGTAGTTATGGCGGTGGGAAGTAAGTTCCAAATTTTGGATATGGAGTAGGAGAATAGCGCTTCCCTTGCAGAGTTGCTGGGTTTGGTGACTTGGAGTAGATTTTTGTTGCAGGAGTGAAGGGGTCTGGAGGACTGGTAGGGTTGGAGAAGTATATGAAGTGAGGGAATTTTAAGAGGGTGGTTTACAAGTTTATGAGCAAAGGTAAGTTGGGTTAGGTGTAGGAGTTGAGGGAGCTCAAGCCAGTCTAGGTTTCTAAGGGGGAGACAGTGGTGACTGCAGTGGGAGTCCCCTGATGCAAATTTTGCAATTTTATTGTAGCAGGCTTCACATTTCTTTAGTTCTGATTGTCAAAGATTTGTGAGTATGGGTGATGCATAGAGTAGGGTTGAGATTTGTTGGGAAGTTGCGGTAGAGATTCTGGCTGGTTTGGTTAGGTATTGTTGGTTTCTATACAAGGCACCCAGTTTTTTGTGGACTTTTTATTGTGAGTGATATGTGAGTATCAAATTTGAGTTTGTTGTCAATCTGTACACCGAGTAGCTTAGTGTGGGCTGTTGGTGAGATGGAAGTGTTATCTTTGACAAGTATGTTGAAATGGGGATGTTCTGGGTAGATTTTGAGGGTTGAAAGATAAGGAGTTTGGTCTTATTTGGGTTGAGGAGGAATTGAGCATTTAATAGCCAACTTTCAACAGAAGAGAAAGATGCTTGAGTGATCTGTTGTAGTTCTGTCAAAGTTGGAGCTGAGCAGATGAGAGTGGAGTCATCTGCATACTGTATGAGGGAGGCATGTTTGGTGGCGGTGTGCAGGTCATTGGTAAAAATGGAGAAAAGCAAGGGGCCAAGGATGGAGCCTTGGGGAACCCCGAGAGTAACAGGGAGGCAAGGGGATAAATCGTTGTGCCAGACAACTGACTGCTGGCAGCCGTGTAGATAGCTGTGGAACAAACTGATGGCAGGTAAGGAAAAGGAGAGGTTGGAGAGTGCAGAGAGTAGAAGATCATGTGATACAATATCAAAAGCCTTTGATAGATCAAGAAATACAGCAGAGGAGAAAAGGCCATTGTTTTTATGTTGGAGAATGGTGTCAGTGAAGGAGAGCAGAGCAGTTGTGTCACTATGGTGTGGTCTGAAACCATGCTGTGTGTAGGAGAGGAGATTATTGTCTAGGAGATAATTGGAGATCTGTGAGTTGATACATTTTTCGAGTATCTTGGAGAGAGGCGAGAGGATGGCAATGGGGTGGTAGTTGGAGATGTCTGTTGAGAGTCCGTCTTTGTGTAGGGGTATGATGTGGGATATCTTCCATAAGGTTAGCACATAGGACTCAGATATGGAGCAGTTGATTAATATAGAGATGGGATAAGCTAAAACATCAGCTGCTATTTTTATGTATTCTGTGGGCAGGTTGTCAGCTGCTAGTCTTGTGGGTTTAAGTTTTGTCAGTAGTTTTTTTTATGTCAGAGGTTGTTACTGTGGAAGGGAAGAAAGGAGAGAGGGGTGGAGTTGGTTTGGGTGTTGGGGGTGTTGATGTAGGGAAGTGTTTTTTAGTTAGGGATAGAATGGTCTCTGTAAAATGTTTGTTGAAAGAGTCAGCTATGCTACAGTGGAGAGAGGGGTGGTTGGTGGGGGGGTGGGTTTGCCTTCCCTGGGCAGAGGATAGAGTTAATTGTGGACCAGAATTGCTTTGGATTGTTTTGGGAGGAGTTTATGGATGTCTGATAGAAAAGGGCTTTGTCTGCTTTTACTTGATTTTTGACTTTGTTACATAGTTCAAGGAATAGTTGCCTATCTGAGTGGTTTTTGGTTGTGCACCATTGTTCCCATATTTTATCCCTGGATTTCATAAGGTCTTTGGTGTTTTTTTGTAGCCAGTGGGATTTTTTAGTTCTGATTTTGGTGCATATTTGGGGGACATGGGAGTTAAGGATGTTGAGGAAAGTGCTGTTAAAGTAGTAGACTGCTTCATCTAGTTTGAGGTATTTTAGGGGTGACCAGTTTATTTTTTGTAGGGAGGTAGTGAAGGAGCTGGAGTTGAATTTAGCTTTGTAGCGAATGTGTCAGTGGACAATGGGTTTGCTGCTATTTATTTGGTGTTTTAGTAGGAAGATTGGGGAGTGGTCACTTAGGGAGTCAGGTAAGGAGCCTGCCAAGTAAGAGTGAGGATCTTTGTTGACTAGGGCCCAGTCAAGAATGGTGTGATTATCGGGGTTTTTATTTACCCTGGTTGGGGATTATATAAGCTGCGAGAAGCCATGGAGATCTAGGTGGAGTGCTGGGGGTTTACTATTGCAGGATAGCCAGTTGATGTTAAAGTCACCGAGTATGATGGTTTCTTGGGGTAGGGAGAGATTGGCCCAGTTTAACAGGTTTTCAAGGGGGGTATATTTTTACCTGGAGGGAAGTAGCAGCCTATTAAGTTTATTGCTTTTTTAGGATTTAATTTTAGAGTAGCATAGAGTATTTCTTCCTTGTCAAGCTGGTGAGCTGATTGGGTGAGAATTTGGATATTGAGGTGATGTGCCACTCCTCCTCCTTTTCTGGATATTCTGTCCTTGCGGAGGATGTTATATCCAGGAGGGAGTATTTCTTCACTTTTGATGTGAGGTTTAAGCCAAGATTCGGTTAGGATAAGGATGTCAGGGGAATACAGGTGTATGTATGCCTAGAGGTCTTGGATTTTGTTACAGATGCTTCTGATGGTAACAGACATAATGAGGAGGTCTGTTGGCTTTTTATTAAGTGTGATTTGGGAGCTATTTGGAAGGGGGTTTGTGGAGAGGTTGGAGAAACTGGGGCCAGGGTTAGGATGCACGTCTTCACTGAGAGTAAGTTTAGAGATAATGCGGAGGATATGTTTTATATATGCAGTGAAATGCTTGTGGTATTTTAAGAATAATTTGCATTCAGATGAGGTGCGGGCTTGGTAATTAGGTAGTTGTGATGGAAGGAGGCATTTTGGGGTTGGAGTAGTGAAATTGTGTGGTGGGAATTTGAGAGGGGTAGTTGACAGAGTGCAATGGAAGTGGTTGGGAGAATTGACTGAAGCATCTTCGTAAGATGTAGTAAATGCTAGAATAGTGCAGCAAAGGATTATAATTGTAGTAGTTAGTGACCTGTCTGTGTTGGGATTAGGATGTATGATAAGTAGGAAGGAGGAGTAGAGGGGTGGAGATTATGGGAGGTATGAGTTGATTGGTTAGATATTAGTAGAATCAGTCTTTTGCTAGATTAAATTTGAGTACAGCTGGGCTGGGAGGGATTTGGGGGTAGGGAGGGAAGTGGAGTGAGCAGAGCAAATGGAGTGGGCTAAAACCTTTGGCAAGGATTGCAGGGTAAGTTGTAAATATAGTCTATTTGGGCTGTACTTGATTTCTGTAGCCAAATTCAAACTTTTCTACTGGGAATGACTGTAAAGGAAATTATTAGGCAGTGGGCGTAAAGGTGGGGTTGGCTAAAGAGGGTTTCAGGTGGGGACAGCGTTGGTCTGATTGAGTGTGTGCTACCCTACATATAAGGAAAGTTGAACACATACACTGTTCTTTGCAGGGTAATGTTAATGGGAGTAAGTCAGCAGAAACCCAAGATTACCCAAGTAGAAATAAAGATTTAAAGTCCTGCAAGGAAAATGCAAGGGGGGGTTCATGTCCTAGAGTGCAAGTCTCAGAATGGTATTGTACAAAGTGTCAGGAATACAAAGATATTTAAATGTAAACCTACACAGGGTGCTTGTAAGACACCAGAAGATAAACTTTTAAAGTATCCTGTTTAACTGAGAGGCAGCTTGCAGATAGGTCCAGAGAATGTGAATCAGCACACTGTGGCAGTATAACTCTAGGTAGCTGGTAGGTAGAGTAACTTGAAAAGAAAAAAAAAGAGAAAATAAGCTTATAAAACTACAGTTTCTTAGCAAAGAGGGTCAGGATAGAGCAGATAAGGAATGAGGACACTATTGTTTATACTTAAAAACTAGTACAATAATTAGAGCAGTTGAGAGGTTTTGCCTGTTATTACAATAACTGACCAACAATCCTTACTTTCATAAACAAGGCCTTTTAACCACCACATACAGTTAAATGAAAATTATCTAACAGTTGCTTCACTTTCTTATTCAGCTTATCACCAGTGCATGAACTCTTTACAATGTATGTAACTATACACTAGAATTGTGTTTCCACACTGTAATGTTCTAAGGTTCACTTATTTCAGTTTCCTACAGTAATGATCAGGTAAGTATAGCTCCAGACTTAATACAAGCTCAAATGGAATAACATTAGCATTCTGCCAACATTCCACATGGAACTTACAAACAATGATAAAGTTTACAAACATGAGAGCCTAAATTTCCCAATGGGAGCATCCAAAACCAGTATGCATCAGTCACTAGTATTTTTAACTTATACTCTGTGCAATAGAAGCCAATGTACTTACATTTAGAGACATACACACATCTAGGACACCACAGTAGTTAAACCCAGCAGGGAAGATTTTAAATTTAAAGATGCCTCCAAGCTAGGCAGGTAGAGTAAAAAAAACTTCTGATCTGCTGTCAGTGGGCAGGCAAATAAAGAATGACAAAGTGTGAGCCAATGAAATGCTAAGGAGAGCCAAATGAGGGATGGTTTGAAGCACATGAGCCAAGTAACTCACTTCAGAGGACACAACACTGTTACTGGGAGTGAGTCAGCAGAAACCCAAGATTACCCAAGTACAAATAAAGATTTTAAAGTGCTGCAAGGAAAATGCAGGTAGGGGTGCAGGTCCTAGCGTGGGCTAAAACCTTTGGCAAGGATTGCAGGGTAAGTGGTAAATATAGTCTATTTGGGCTATACTTGATTTCTGTAGCCACATTCAAACTTTTCCACTGGGAATGACTGTAAAGGAAATTATTAGGCAGTGGGAGTAAAGGTGGGGTTGGCTAAAGAGGGTTTCAGGTGGGGACAGCGTTGGTCTGATTGAGTGTGTGCTACCCTACATATAAGGAAAGTTGAACACATACACCATTCTTTGCAAGGTAATGTTAATGGGAGTAAGTCATCAGAAACCCAAGATTACCCAAGTAGAAATAAAGATTTAAAGTCCTGCAAGGAAAATGCAGGGGTGTGTGTGGGGGGTGCAGATCCTAGAGTGCAAGTTTCAGAATGGTATTGTACAAAGTGTCACGAATACAAAGATATTTAAATGTAAACCTACACAGGGTGCTTGTAAGACACCAGAAAATAAACTTTTAAAGATCCTGTTTAACTGAGAGACAGCTTGCAGATAGGTCCAGTGAACAGGAATCAGCACACTGTGGCAGTATAACTCTAAGTAGCTGATAGGTAGAGTAAACAGGGTGCTTGTAAGACACCAGAAGATACACTTTTAAAGTATCCTGTTTAACTGAGAGGCAGCTTGCAGATAGGTCCAGTGAACAGGAATCAGCACACTGTGGCAGTAAAACTCTAAGTAGCTGGTAGGTAGAGTAAATTTAGAGACATACACACATGTAGGACACCACAGTAGTTAAATCCAGCAGGGAAGATTTTAATATGCATGCACACACACACACACACACACACACATATATATATATATATATATTATAAAATAATATTCAATTGATAAGTAATAGAATCTGGAGTTAGAGCAGAATGCCAAGTCAAGTGATTGTGAGCATTACGGCATAGAGAAAAAATGTAAGCTATAATAATGGTGCAGCATGGTTGAAAGTGATAAAAATGCTAGGAAACAAAAAGAAAAATATGGGGGGGTGTTAAAATGTCTCACAAGAGTAAAAGGAAAGACAGGGATGTGAAACATTGTGGTAGGATGAGAGAAACAGCTGTGAAGTTCAGGAAGAGAGATTACTAATAAAAGCAACTGAAATTTTCAGATCATTATAGACAAGATTAGTATCAAAAATGACAAAGTAAGTAAGATAGTGAGATGATAATGGATTGAGCTGAAGGGAGGTATAGGGGAGAGGAAGGAGATAGACTGAAATATATGCTGTATATGTATAGTCTGGGAAAATATACTTAATCCTGATTTTAATGAAGTAAGTATAGTAAAGACTTAGTTTTTTTAATGAGCTGATGAGCACTTGTTATGTCAGTTAGGTGGAAGAGTTCTACAATTTACCTGTATATTCCCACAGAATAACTAAATTCTAGTTAATTTCAGTGCTATGTAACCAGTTGTTATGGTAGTCGAGCAGATGTGTCCTTTCTCTGATGTTAGACTGACCTTTAACGGTGTGTTGCATTCTTGTTTGAGTTGGGTGATGGAAGCTGAGTGTACACTTTAAGCTGTGTACATGGAGTGTCATTGTGTTTACTGCTTCTTCGGTTCACTGTGACATTCCCTTTAAATGTTTGATTTTGCTGGCAACTGCAAAGTGTGCCTAGTGATACTGATGTTTTGTTTTATGTTTACTTAATGATCCATTTATTTGTTCCAAATTTCATACTCTTCAGCCATGACCCCGGCCACTGGCAGAACACAAAATAATGTTAAAATAGTAACAGAGACAGTTATACATGGGACAGATATGCAGTGGCATGCAAACCTGTCAGTGAAGAGTATAAACAGTAAGTAATTGATTAAGAGAAGTATGATGCTCCAAACATGTACCCCCACCCTGACGTTAATTGGTTATTGTAGGATTAATTTGTATGCGTTAGTATTAGGATAAACAAAAATAGCTAAGAAATAAAAAAGTAAGGAATATTTGCACAGAACTCTGAGATATAATGTGCTGAATGAGAGGAAAAAATGGACAGATAGAAACAATGAAATAAAAAACTAGAGAAAATGGAAACGGGGTAGTTTACAAAACAATAATATAGTTAATTTATATTATCAGTGCAAAACAACTTGTTATAGAAGGTTGACGTCTCTGTCTACAGTTAGTCCAGTTAGATGGGAAGGATGACATTCTTCTACTAAACAAAGATGGTATATTTGAAGATCTAATAATATGGTTTGATGACCATGTGATGTAATCCATCCATTCACATGGCCAACATGTTTATTAGTCGTCATAGATGCAGCCATGCTCATTGTCAAAACTTATCTGTTATACTGTTGTCTTCCTGGGAAACGTGTGCCTTACATCTACTGCACCAACATCAGGATAACTAAATTTGAATGTAGCAGACTGTTTTACAGCTGCATATGCTCATTGCTGCTGGGCAATCTATGTTAATAGCATGTCTCTGAAAACACTGGCTTCTCATGCCTGTTAAAAAACACAAGCAAATACTTGTATGGGCATTGCCAGAATATGTGCCTTCTTCTTCTTTCATGTCTTTTCTCTTTTTTTACTCAAATGATTTTTATTTTGATGAAATAACACAATAATTTAATACATTCATAACATTCAATAACCATTTACAGTATTTACATTCAGCTTGACAAAAAGGATTCAGATAAAAGCATTTGTAGTTAAATAATAAGTTAATATATAGACTATGATAGTTGGGAAGAGTTTGGTTCCATCTGTAGGATTTCAATCAACTACTTTCCTCCAGGGACAATTAACCAGTGTCTTAGGAAAAGTTCTTAACTTATCTTTTCTAATATCAACTTCACCTTAATTTTCCATCATTGGTTTAGTCACTAGTATGGCTAGTGGCATGTCACTACTGGCACCTAGAATTCTGGGTGCCATTTCAGGTAACATTTCAGTAATGAAGTACTGATTAACGTTACTTTCCTGCAATCATTATGGCTGCTAGTCATATGAAATGTTTGCTCAACTGCTAAAACACTTTCAAAAGAGCTCTGCCCTAAGTATAGGGCAATGCCTTGTTTCTTTTCCACAGAAATAAGGCCATATCTGTTTACTGCTAAGTAAAATGCTTTACTGATCCATCACCACTTTAACTCAGAGTTACAGTTAGTAGTGTTCAACTCTTGGCCTGTATTCACTTTATAAAAGATGTTACTTTCATTATTTTTAATGGCTTGAAACTACAGGCCAAAAAGTAGGATAAAATCCGGTAATGACTCATGTTGTAATGACTCACGTTCAACAGCTGTCAGCTTAATTTTTGTAACTGCCACGTATGTAGAATGTGTCTGTAGTTGAAAGCCATTAAACCCATTACTCTTTGCTGTTCCTAAAACTGATGACTGTATTTCACATTGCAGAAACGTGATCCATACTATGTAGAGGATAAAATAGCAGAGAAGCCATTCAGAACTCAGCATCTCAGAGTAGAAGATTAACATTGCTGCGTGGTGCTGTACCATGTGCACATAACCCCTGTTGAGTTTGTGACTGCTTCCTAATAATTTTTAAGACAGTATGAACTATGCCCTTATCATGATAGCAATTCTTATGCAGTGCATATTTTTGCTTTTACTAGCAAAATAAAATGAAACCTTTATATATATTAACTAATTTCAATACTTTAAAAGTTTCACACGGGCTAATAATGCATTTCTTCTTTTGAAATCACATGCTATAATCCAGAATACCAGATAGTGCAAAGTAATCATATTCTTTGGAATTAAAGTACTTCTTTTTTCTTATTACAGCATTGTTTATTTTGTCTTACACTCAACAGTTTTTGGTCAAAATGTTGCAGTATCTGAATGCCATTGCCTTCACTAAGCAACATTCTCATCCTCCATCACCAAATATGCAAGCCCTTAGCTCTTCTTTGGAGAAATTCTCAGCTTACATTTAATTAAAGAGGCAGTGGCATTATCAGTTTCTCATTGCAAATTGCCTCACTCTTATATACTTGAAATCACACAGTAGAACAGCTTGGTATGATTACTGGAGCAAATGTCTTTCGACCACAAGATGGCACTGAATCAACACACACACACACACACACACACACACACACACACACACACACACACACACACACACACACACACACACACACACACACACACACACACGCAAACACACACAGTATATTACCATGTATTACTGCAGTTGCCAAAAAAAAAAAAAAAAACCTAAACTGTGCATGTGTACTGTCAGAGAACATACAAACGTATCCTCTCCAAAATAAACAAAAGAAAGAAGCAACATTCTTATGGAAATTAAACTCTTTAATGGTAACATAGTAACATATCTGCAAAAACAGAATGACCTGTTTTAGTTTTTAATTTTGCTCCCATATAATTGTTGCTTGAAAATGTCACTGTTTCATTAATTATAATGAATTTTTGGTACTTTTCCGTTATCGGGGCAACAGATGTAATGAGCAGTTGGAATTGTAGCACGCAGTTGCTTCGATTGCTGTGCTGCCGCTGATGTGGGTATAGCCTTCACTTTTTCTGACAACACATTTCAAATGAAAAAAATGATAAAAGAAGGGAATAATGGCAGTTTTTCAGGCACTGTTTCCCGCTCGCATTATAAAACACAACTAGTCGATAGTCCAATAACTCCCTAGTACTGTTAATTGAATATGCAGATTGGTAGACCAAGGGACAAAAAGAATCGTGATTTTTTTTCACCCTTGAAATACATCATGGAAGAGAATACAGTTATCTTAACTTAAAGATAGTATTTAATAATGCTGTAGTGTGTGTAATTCCCAGTATTTTGTCCAAGAAGGCGAAAAAGACTTATTTGCAGATACTTGCATGACTTATCAATACATACGCAGGTAAAACAAGGCTATTTTACTCTACTCATTTCTGCCTGTTACAACCCATTGTACAGCATGGGTTAAACTGAACTGGAAGGGTGTACAATTCAGAGACATATCTGATTCCATTTCATGTCGGCAACTTCTGTGAGAGTTACAGCACTTGTGTGACAGTGCCGCCATGTACAAGTTAAAGATTTCAGTCCTTATCTGAGTGCTTTTCGCATTTTAGCCACATATGTTATATGACTGCTTAATATCTTTAAATACTCTGCTTAATGATGCACTGTAAGCAGCAGTGCTTAAACTCGGGAATAAAAAAAGGGACTAAGGTAAAAAAATTCACAAGAAAGCCAGGCCTCTACAATTCCGCACAGTTAAAGAAGGGAAATATGTCAAAATCACCACTTTAGGGCTAACCACTGTGCGATAATTGCGTGTTGCCCCGATAACAGAAAAGTTTTGCTTTGATTTCCCAAAAGACACTGCCTTAAACTTAAAATAATTATGTATGCCATTTTTGGCAATGATTACAGCAGTCAGAACCATACGCTGTGCGATAATTGTGTGTTGCCCCGATAATGGAAAAGTTTTGCTTTGATTTCCCAAAAGATACTGCCTTAAACTTAAAATCATAATGCATTGCATTTTTGACAGAACCATACAGAATGACAAAAAGTGTGCTGCCCTGATAACAGAAAAGTGCCACATTTTTTAATCAACAATGAATGCATGATTTCTACCAGCAAACTGATTTACTGAGGAACAGACACACACACACACACACACACACACACACACACACACATATATATATATATATATATATATATATATATATATATATATATATAAATCAAATGCTGAACTGACATTGAGTTATGCATATATTTGCATCTTTTAGCATTATTGCAAGCTGGGTCAGTCTTCAACTCCATCTGTCTAGGCAAGATGACTCAGATAGTCATTCTTTAGGGATGACACTGAATTTAACATCTAATGATCAGACATTAATCATGAAAGCTATAGCACTGAGAGGGCAAAACATGTCAATAGTATATGATGAAATAGTTAATAACACACCTTGACTATTTATGGGAGGAAAATAGACCAACATTAGCTATATACAGTTTACAATAATGAAGGCAGTTACAATAGCCTGAGAAGACTCATCTGCTTCACTCTGCTGAAATGGCTGTGAGCTGTTTCTGCAAGCCAGTCAGCTACAATCCCATCTGTAGACAAATGTGGTTGGAATTGTCTGAGACAAGTTGCTAAATTCTGAGAGTAGACAAGAGAACTATACTTTACCTGAAATGACCAAAAAGCAGACAAGAGATGAATTTCTTAAGGAAGAATAGTTCTATATTTGGTAGAAATGTTGACTGTGTGATTAGTACAGGTCTGACATGAACATTCATATACCTAGTTAAATACCAACGCTTATTTTTGTGTCAACAGGAATACATTTGATAAAATATCTCAGATGTAGATGTGGCTGTATAGGTTCATCCTTGCCTAGTAATTATAAGCTTCCTCAAGATACATACACATCATATAGTCGCACCATACATTAGCAACCAGCTCACTTTTTCTTACCAATGGTAACTTCATGTTTTCTAAATATGGATTGACATGGTAGTGGTCTGTGCAATGCCAAACTGGGAATGGTTAGGTCTTTCTGAAACAGTTGCAACCAAACATTTTACTTTTTAAGATATGAAACACAATGATTCTGCAAATGTTATATATTTATTGAGAGCTTCTGCAAAAATGATAAAGTGGAAATAAATTGTCTAGTCATATATAAATTAATTGGACTAAACAGATATGCATTTTCCTCTCTTCCTAAAGCCACAGACTAGTTTGAATTTCTAGGCAATCATTGTGATCTTTGTACTGAGATAGATGCCATTACTAGAACATCTGTAAAATGAAATCTGATAAAACAGTAGATCTATCTCCCACATTTCCATGAAGAGACATTATGTGCAATTAAATAAACAAAGGTCTGATAATTGAACACTGGGGATCAAGGCCAGTAAAATGGTCCATTAGAGGAATGTGATCCTTTTTATCTTGAAAAAATTATCCTGCTAAAGTGGTACAAAATAAACAGAAGATGAAATGTAGAAGTCAAGAGAAACGACAGGTCAACAATAGTAGAGTATGAGGTAATCATATGAAATGTCAGGACTTGCTAGAGTGAGTCCTGGAACACGGAGACTAAATTGCCAAAAAATGAGTTCACATATATTATATATTAAGTCTGACTGTTTCTTGGGATATTCCCTTTTCTTTGAGGTATGGTAATCTTGGAGTTGACATATATAAATTTGGTGGAATTGGGAAGGTTGCCCCCCACAAAAAACAAAAAAAATTTTAAAGGAGAAGACCGATGTTCGAGATTCACTCTTCTCATGGATTTTTGAGCTATTTTTTTTTATGTCAGTACTTCTGGCATGACTTGAGTGCTGGTATTTCAATAGGGAGCCAGAATAGAATGTATTCATAAAATAATGCAAACATATGTATGTGAATGCTCAACAAATGGTAGGGAATATAGTAACATGAAACAGATTTGTTTCAGAGGAAACACACACACATACGCCACAGATACACATGAACAGTGCTATGAAGACCTTTGTCCTTGGCATTCTTTTTTTTTTCAAAACAAGTTTATTGTTTTAACATATAAGAGAAATATCATAACAATTTTATACAAATAATTAAAAATAGGTATTATTATAATATTCAACAAAACAACTAAAGTATTTACAAAGACATCCACTACAATCAGATCAATTAATTAAACTAAAATACTGTGCTATTGAAATTAGAATTTTTTAACAAATTTTGTAAATTATCCCATACAATAAAATGTGATGTTTTTCTAGTTGTTCTCATTCTAATTGTGCTTATTTCCATATGACACATTATATTCATAACATTTTTAAATTCATTGAACGAAGGAGGTGTATCTGAAATCCAATTTCTAGTTATTATTTTCCTAGCCACTGCTAGGATAGACCATAACAAGGGAAGCTTAATCTTTTAACACATTGAGGTACAGGTGTGTTGAATAATATAAGAGACTTAGAAATAATGAAATTATCTGTAAAAGAGCCTGCAAAAATTCATTAATTGACTTCCAGTATTCTTTCAACTTCATACAGTCATAAAACATATGAACCCAGTCAGCATTAATTTCTACATTACATCTCTTACATAGATTATCTTTATTATTAATTTTATTCATCATCAAAGGTGTATAAAAGATCTATGTAAAAATTTCCATGTATAAAGTCTCCAGACAATGGAAGATGTAGTTCTATAAGCAGATTCCAATATATATTGTTTATCTTGTTGAGTTGGTGGGTCCCCATTAATAGAGGTGAAATAATTCCAGTATGAATCTACATTGTAAATGTTTCTTGTCTGATAATTTTATGTATATATGAAAGTTTACCTTTATCAGAAACTTTATGCTGTAAATTTATTATCAAGTAATCAATCAGTTTTGGAATAGATTCTTTAACTGTTATAGACATTAGATCTATTCTATCAATGAGATGTTGTCTAAAGATCTGAACCTCTAACCAGCAAGTTTCTCTTAGATCAAATTCTTGTTTTAAGAAATCTAGATTTTTAACTTTATTATCAGATATCAGCTGATACCAGTACTTTAGATTATTATCTATAGCTAAATGAGCTCCTTCAGAAGTAGATGACATAAGCATACCCTGAGTATAAATTATAGGAATACAATAAAATTCCATTCCCTATACTTAGGGTGCATGAATATAAAGTTACGATAACTAATAATAATATTTAATGGGTAACAGACCATATGTTTAGGTGTAATAGGTGAAGTACAAAATTCCTTTAGCAACCACAACATGGAGTTATTTATAATCATATTTTTATGTGTTAAGGAGATTTTCATGAAGTGCATACTAATTAGCTCCCAATAATCTTTCCATTTTGCGACATATGACCGATCTATTAATAAAGTAATAACTTTTATAATAGAAGAGATAATATATAAATTAAAGTCTGAAAAAGAAATACCCCCTTGAGACCAGCTATTAGTATGTTTCTTTAATGCAATCCTAGGTCTATTAGGTGCCCATAAGAAATTTAACATTAGTGTATTCAGTTTCTTGATAGTTATTTTTGTAGCTGAAAGTATTATTGATTGTATTAAGTATAAAATATTGGGGAATATTATCATTTTAATAATTGTAAGTCTCTCCTCCATAGTAAAAAACATATTATTCCAGGTATTAAAAAGATTTTGTATATTAAGAAAACAGGTATTATAGGTATTATATATAATAGATTTAATATCTTTAGATAGTATTATACCTAAATAAGTTATCTGACCTGAGTTGGGTACATATTTAGTAAAATCACTAATGAGAGTATTTTTTTGTGTATATATAGGTAGTATTTTAGTTTTTTCTTCATTGAATATTAAACCAGAAATACTTTTAAAATTCATCATTTTATCAAATAAAGACTGCATAGAAGAATTAGATCCTGCTGATGTAATTAGAACATCATCTGCAAAAAGTTGAATTTTTGATGTTGTATTTTCTTCTATTTCAAAACCCTCTATGTCAGTACTGTTTCTAATCAAATTAGCCCAAGGCTCCATTACTAAAGTGAATAATAGTGGAGAAAGTGGACATCCTTGCTTTGTACCTTTAAGAATGGGTATTTTTTGTGAAACATATGTTCCTACCTTAATATAAGCCAGCGTTCCTTTGTATAAATGCTCAATTAAATTTTCAAATGCATCAGAGAAATTTGTGTATTTCAGTAAGGTAAACATATAGTCCCAACTTACTGAATCAAATGCTGAACCTATATCAAGACTAATAAGTGTTAAATCTTTCTTTTTCCTATTTGCAAAATCAATTAATGTTAAAGTTCTTCTTATATTATCAAAAGTATTTCTATTTACAATGAAGCCCGTCTGATCTATGTCTATAATGCCGGGGATAATTGTCTTCAATCTATCAGCAAAAATACTCATAAACATTTTATAATCAACATTAAGTAATGAGATGGGTCGATATGAAGAACATCTAGTTGGATCTTTATTAGGTTTTAAAATTGGTGAAATAAATGTATATTGCCAAGATGGGGGTTATTAACTCAGTTTGGGCCAGAATAAAAACCTTATGTATTAATGAATATGTAGTTTTAGAAAGGATTTTATATATCTCTGGTATAATACCATCATTACCCGGTGCTTTGTTTGATTTAAGCTTATTTATTTGTGTAATAACTTCTGTATATGAAATACTCTTGTCCAATAGTTTAATCTGTTGTTTATTGCTTTTTATTCATGTTTGTGGTTATAAACTCCTTTATTTTATCTTTAGGTTCCATGTTAATGTTGTTATGGTTAATCTTGTGAAAGTGATTTCTAAATTCATCCAGTATTTCTGGTATACTAGAAACATTCTTCTTTTTCCTTAGAGAAAAGATTTCTTTGATATGGTTTTGTTTATTCAATCTTTTTGTTTTATTTTTAAGTCTATGTAAGTATTTGGGGCTTATTGAATAAGACAAAAACTTGTATTTCTCTAAAGTTATTTTAACTTTATGAGTTAAAATTTCTTTGTATTTCTCATTTAGTTTGTTTATTTCTTCAATAACTTTCTTGTCCATAATATTTTCTTTATTATTATGGGTAAAAAACAAACAGGAAACAAGTAACAAACCACAGTAACACCTCCCAAGCCAAGGAACCAAATGCTGCTTTTAACGTTCTTTATTTAAGACAACACGTTTTCGCCCCTGCTATGCAGTAAGCTTCATCAGAAACATACAAAAAAGGATACAACACATTTTTATATAGTGCTGGTATGATGTCATTTCCTTTCAACGCAATGAATTTAGTAAACCAAGAGGGCAAATAACCTTCTAAAAACAAATGGAAACGTCCTTAACAGGTTAACTGTTTTAAAACAAGTACTATAATATTATATTCAAATATCATAAGCATATATTAAAAAACATAAAAAAATACTTGTATATTAAAAAACATATATATTACATATTTAAATATATACCACTACCTCTGATAGCTTCTATATCTAAGTACTGAGGAGATATTGCAAGACTCATTTAGGCCAGGGTAAGAGTAAGCATCCACCCCAATTTGCCACTCTAATTCCCTGGTCTCTAAATAAAGTGACAAAGGACCACCTCTAGGACCTAGTTTAACATGCTCGATGGCCATAAATTCAAAACTATGTCCTATATTATGGACAATGTGTTTGGATAAAGCATTATCCATTTTTTTGTTCTTTATTGCATAGAGGTGTTGGTAAATCCGATCCAGAATCTACGGTCGGTTTTCCCTATGTAAAAGCAGGGACAGCAAACACAAAAGGCAGCATAAACAATTGACTTCGTGTTACAGTTAATTTTGGAATGAATGTTATATTTCTTTTTCCTAATAGTAAATGAGTTACCAGTTCTCAAGTATTTACATCTGTTACAAGAGCCACAAGGGGAGTTACCCACTTGCCTAGGTGCTAACGTGGGAGAAGTGGAGCTTTGCAGCAGTTCTTTTAAATTTTTCCCTCTTTTATAAACAATAGAAGGGGATGGACCCAATTTCTGAAGTAACACTGAACTATTATGAATAAAGTACCAGTTTTTTTTGATGATGGCCCAAATAGTACCAATCTCTTTACAAAAAGTAATCACGAGGCTGGTACAAAAATCAATTGGTGTTTGGGGCAAGGAAACACTGATGTTATTAAAACTAAAAGTTTCTAAAGCACCCATAGTTGTCATGTCAGATATCATAGTTGACTCTCGGGTGTTGAAAATTAACAAAGGTTTATAAAAACCAAGAGATCTTTTCATGGTCACCTCGTCGATAAGTTCATCAATTAAAATGTGCGGGTAGCCCCTGTTAACAAACAAATCTCTCAAGAAACCACACTCGATTTCAAATAATTCTAAAGTACTACACATACGCACAGCCCTGACCAACTGACCTTTAACAATAGATCTTTTCTGTTTTGGGGGGTGGTTACTGGAGTAATGGAGAAAGCTATTGCAGTAAGTAGACTTTCTATATATACAAGATGAATAACAATTGTTAGAAACATCCTTCATTAATTTGACATCCAAATAATCAATTTCAATAGAAGAGAATTTGGAGGTGAATTTCAAAAAAGTAGAAGAACCATTCATCAATTTTAAAAAGTCAACTGCATCGCTTTCATTACCGTCAAACAATATAAACACATCGTCTAAAAAGCAAGTGTAGAATTTGACCTTTTCCTTAAAGTGGGGGTTAGCTCTAAAAAATTCATTTTCCCAGTAGGCGACCACCATGTTAGCTACACTGCCACCACAGGGTGAACCCATTGCAATACCCTGTTTTTGCAGGTAGTACTGGTTGTCGAAGAGGAAAAAATTGGAAGAAAGAATGATATCCAGTAATTGTGTAACAATGGAAATTTCTTCCTTAGTGGCACCAAGGCTGACTAACATAAGGTCAACCCATTCAACTGCCTCCAAATGTGGGATGGACGTATATAGGTCCACTACATCGATCGTTAAAAAGTTGAAGGATGTGTCGAACCCAATGTTATTTATAGATTCCAAAAAGGACCAAGAGTCCTTACAGATGGCAGGAATGCTTTTAAGGTATTTCCTAAGAATCCCGTCAATAACCCTCGCAGAAGGATGGGTGACCGAACATCTACCATCCACCATAGCCCGCATCGGTGGATCCACAAGATCTTTATGTATCTTGGGGATGCCAAACATTACGGGAACTTTTGGGGAGGAGATGTTGATGAAATTAAAAGTGTCAGTATCAATCAAACCATCGATGAGCAGGTCCCTGAGGTAGCCACTAATTTTTCTATATGCACCCGACAACTCATTAAGAGAAGAGTGTTCATATGCTGATGAATCTAAAACAAGGTGCATCCTCCTGTTGTAATCACAAATGTCAAAGATGACTAAACCACCACCCTTGTCAGGTTGCATAACCCTGACAGGCATTTTACTTAAAAGGTCAAGAGAAATCTTTTGGTCAGGAGAGATGTTACTTTGAAGGCTGGCTACGTGTGTACTTTCAAACAAGTGCCTAAAATCCAATTCACACACATTTTCAAAAATACTCAAATTAGGATGAAGGGGTTGGTTGAAGGTACTAAGTAATTTGAACAAGGGCCGTTCGCTATGTGTGTCATTCTCAAAAAGAAGTTTTAAATTCAATTTGCGCACATAACATTTCAAATCAATCAACATTTTAGCCAAAATAGGCTTCTGATCAGGTACAAAAGAAACACCCCTTGACAATAACTCAACTAAATCTTGATCGATGTTAGAACTTGAAAAGTTATAAACCTTAAAGTCCCCTTTCCTGTTTAGGAGAATAACAGGTTTAGTAGCATTGTCAAGAGGAACATCATCAAAAAGGTTGGAAAAAGTTAGTTGTTGTACTTCTGGCGTTGTTGAAATTTCTTGTTCCGATCCCCTAAAAAAGGACCCTGCTGAGTTTTGTTGTTAGATTTGTTGTTATATCTTTGATTGTTAGCCTTTATTCGATTACTTCTCCTTAATCCCTCATTCGAGGGGCAAGAGTCGCTAGTGCTCGGTTGGTGATGGTCATCGCTACTAGACGTAGAAGGCGTGTCATTTTGCCTGATACTATCATCATTCAGGTTTACATTATTAGTAATGTTCCTGGTGATGTTAGGATAAGCCATTCCTTGTTGGTAGGCTTTTCTGTCCCTCAAAAGTTTCTTGGATTTGTTGTGTTTTAATTTAACAATCAGAGCATCTATACTAGAAAAGATACGCTGATAATCATATTTATACCATAAAAAGTTGGTATCTACCCTGATTGTATTGTCAAGTTCCTCAGTAACAGTCAAAAGGTGCGTGATATGGTTATTATAGTGCTTAATCATCAAATTAAGCAGTTCAGCACCTTGTCGGTTAAATAGTGAAGTTAAGTCATCCAAGAAAACTGAGTCTGTAAGGAGAGAAGTAGGGGAGAAGGAACTCCTTAACCCCTTAGGTATAGTCTTTTCGGCTAAACATTGTTGAAAATAGGCCACTTCTAACTGTAATTTCTTGATCTTTAACATATTACTGTCCAAACATTTCAATTTTTCAGTAATATTATCAACAAAATTACCTGTAACGTTTTCATTGGAAGATGAATCACCGACAGTTGAAGAGCCAAACCCGAAAAGGTCAATATTGCCAGCCCAGGCTGAAAAAGAAGGAACTCCTGAAAAGTCATTAAAATTATCAACCACAGGTCCGGCAAATGTTTGCGTTGAAGCACCAGGGTTAATGTTGTTAAAGCCTGGAAGATCAAGCCCACCTGGACGTGTCGGTACAATATTACCGTTAGTGTTGTTAGAACCGCTGCAGTGTGTATCCACATTTTGCGATCCAACTGGTGCTGGCATCCGCACAGTGTTACGGCTGTTAGATAACAGTTGCGCCACAGAAACCGAACCACTCGGACAGCCTAGGGCAGCCTCAAAAGAACTGCGGTTGTCGAGAACTTGTTGACCCGGTAAAGAAGAAGTGCTAGCGTTACCTTCCGCACATGCGGCCGGTAGATTGTTTGACAAAGCAGGGGTGATATGCAGGAAAGGGCGCTGAGAGCCCAAAGCAAACCCTGCATCCCCTTGGTTACGTAAAACACTGCTACCTTCAATAACATCCAAGCGTTTGTCCAAGCGCTCCAAACGCTGGTTCAGTGAAAGAAGAAATGTCTGAAGATTAAAAGTTTCTTCAATCGGATGTGAATCATCCGTTCTAAAGAGTACAGGCGTCCTTGGGCTTGCAGAGTCTCCACTCGACATACTGGTAAAAAACAAACAGGAAACAAGTAACAAACCACAGTAACAGAAAAGACTATACCTAAGGGGTTAAGGAGTTCCTTCTCCCCTACTTCTCTCCTTACAGACTCAGTTTTCTTGGATGACTTAACTTCACTATTTAACCGACAAGGTGCTGAACTGCTTAATTTGATGATTAAGCACTATAATAACCATATCACGCACCTTTTGACTGTTACTGAGGAACTTGACAATACAATCAGGGTAGATACCAACTTTTTATGGTATAAATATGATTATCAGCGTATCTTTTCTAGTATAGATGCTCTGATTGTTAAATTAAAACACAACAAATCCCAGAAACTTTTGAGGGACAGAAAAGCCTACCAACAAGGAATGGCTTATCCTAACATCACCAGGAACATTACTAATAATGTAAACCTGAATGATGATAGTATCAGGCAAAATGACACGCCTTCTACGTCTAGTAGCGATGACCATCACCAACCGAGCACTAGCGACTCTTGCCCCTCGAATGAGGGATTAAGGAGAAGTAATCGAATAAAGGCTAACAATCAAAGATATAACAACAAATCTAACAACAAAACTCAGCAGGGTCCTTTTTTAGGGGATCGGAACAAGAAATTTCAACAACGCCAGAAGTACAACAACTAACTTTTTCCAACCTTTTTGATGATGTTCCTCTTGACAATGCTACTAAACCTGTTATTCTCCTAAACAGGAAAGGGGACTTTAAGGTTTATAACTTTTCAAGTTCTAACATCGATCAAGATTTAGTTGAGTTATTGTCAAGGGGTGTTTCTTTTGTACCTGATCAGAAGCCTATTTTGGCTAAAATGTTGATTGATTTGAAATGTTATGTGCGCAAATTGAATTTAAAACTTCTTTTTGAGAATGACACACATAGCGAACGGCCCTTGTTCAAATTACTTAGTACCTTCAACCCACCCCTTCATCCTAATTTGAGTATTTTTGAAAATGTGTGTGAATTGGATTTTAGGCACTTGTTTGAAAGTACACATGTAGCCAGCCTTCAAAGTAACATCTCTCCTGACCAAAAGATTTCTCTTGACCTTTTAAGTAAAATGCCTGTCAGGGTTATGCAACCTGACAAGGGTGGTGGTTTAGTCATCTTTGACATTTGTGATTACAACAGGAGGATGCACCTTGTTTTAGATTCATCAGCATATGAACACTCTTCTCTTAATGAGTTGTCGGTGCATATAGAAAAATTAGTGGCTACCTCAGGGACCTGCTCATCGATGGTTTGATTGATACTGACACTTTTAATTTCATCAACATCTCCTCCCCAAAAGTTCCCGTAATGTTTGGCATCCCCAAGATACATAAAGATCTTGTGGATCCACCGATGCGGGCTTTGGTGGATGGTAGATGTTCGGTCACCCATCCTTCTGCGAGGGTTATTGACGGGATTCTTAGGAAATACCTTAAAAGCATTCCTGCCATCTGTAAGGACTCTTGGTCCTTTTTGGAATCTATAAATAACATTGGGTTCGACACATCCTTCAACTTTTTAACGATCGATGTAGTGGACCTATATACGTCCATCCCACATTTGGAGGCAGTTGAATGGGTTGACCTTATGTTAGTCAGCCTTGGTGCCACTAAGGAAGAAATTTCCATTGTTACACAATTACTGGATATCATTCTTTCTTCCAATTTTTTCCTCTTTGACAACCAGTACTACCTGCAGAAACAGGGTATTGCAATGGGTTCACCCTGTGGTGGCAGTGTAGCTAACATGGTGGTCGCCTACTGGGAAAATGAATTTTTTAGAGCTAACCCCCACTTTAAGGAAAAGGTCAAATTCTACACTCGCTTTTTAGACGATGTGTTTATATTGTTTGACGGTAATGAAAGCGATTTTTAAAATTGATGAATGGTTCTTCTACTTTTTTGAAATTCACCTCCAAATTCTCTTCTATTGAAATTGATTATTTGGATGTCAAATTAATGAAGGATGTTTCTAACAATTGTTATTCATCTTGTATATATAGAAAGTCTACTTACTGCAATAGCTTTCTCCATTACTCCAGTAACCACCCCCCAAAACAGAAAAGATCTATTGTTAAAGGTCAGTTGGTCAGGGCTGTGCGTATGTGTAGTACTTTAGAATTATTTGAAATCGAGTGTGGTTTCTTGAGAGATTTGTTTGTTAACAGGGGCTACCCGCACATTTTAATTGATGAACTTATCGACGAGGTGACCATGAAAAGATCTCTTGGTTTTTATAAACCTTTGTTAATTTTCAACACCCGAGAGTCAACTATGATATCTGACATGACAACTATGGGTGCTTTAGAAACTTTTAGTTTTAATAACATCAGTGTTTCCTTGCCCCAAACACCAATTGATTTTTGTACCAGCCTCGTGATTACTTTTTGTAAAGAGATTGGTACTATTTGGGCCATCATCAAAAAAAACTGGTACTTTATTCATAATAGTTCAGTGTTACTTCAGAAATTGGGTCCATCCCCTTCTATTGTTTATAAAAGAGGGAAAAATTTAAAGGAACTGCTGCAAAGGTCCACTTCTCCCACGTTAGCACCTAGGCAAGTGGGTAACTCCCCTTGTGGCTCTTGTAACAGATGTAAATACTTGAGAACTGGTAACTCATTTACTATTAGGAAAAAGAAATATAACATTCATTCCAAAATTAACTGTAACACGAAGTCAATTGTTTATGCTGCCTTTTGTGTTTGCTGTCCCTGCTTTTACATAGGGAAAACCGACCGTAGATTTACGGATCGGATTTACCAACACCTCTATGCAATAAAGAACAAAAAAATGGATAATGCTTTATCCAAACACATTGTCCATAATATAGGACATAGTTTTGAATTTATGGCCATCGAGCATGTTAAACTAGGTCCTAGAGGTGGTCCTTTGTCACTTTATTTAGAGACCAGGGAATTAGAGTGGCAAATTGGGGTGGATGCTTACTCTTACCCTGGCCTAAATGAGTCTTGCAATATCTCCTCAGTACTTAGATATAGAAGCTATCAGAGGTAGTGGTATATATTTAAATATGTAATATATATGTTTTTTAATATACAAGTATTTTTTTATGTTTTTTAATATATGCTTATGATATTTGAATATAATATTATAGTACTTGTTTTAAAACAGTTAACCTGTTAAGGACGTTTCCATTTGTTTTTAGAAGGTTATTTGCCCTCTTGGTTTACTAAATTCATTGCGTTGAAAGGAAATGACATCATACCAGCACTATATAAAAATGTGTTGTATCCTTTTTTGTATGTTTCTGATGAAGCTTACTGCATAGCAGGGGCGAAAACGTGTTGTCTTAAATAAAGAACGTTAAAAGCAGCATTTGGTTCCTTGGCTTGGGAGGTGTTACTGTGGTTTCTTTATTATTATGCTTATAATAGTCCAGTTTACTTTGAATATCTAACAATTCCTTATCCCAAGATTTCCTTTTGTTATTATACCATCTGATACTTTGTCCATATAGATATGATTTTAAGGCATCCCAAACATAGACAATGGAGACTTCAGGAGTATTATTTATGTCTAGAAAATGTTGTACTTCTGAAAGTATATATTCTTTATAGTCTTTTAGCTGAGTTAAGTATGCTGGTATCCTTTTGATCTGAACATTATGAGTATTTTTATCATGAATTCAAAACAATTGAGTTATGATCAGATATAGGACATGAAATGATTTTGGAATTAATTAAATCTGTTACCATCTGGTTAGAAATAAAGACCCTATCTATTTTTGAATAAGTTTTGTATCTGTTAGAAAAAAAAGGTGTATGGTAATGATTTTGACTCTATCTGATTATTAATATCATTCAAATGATAAGAATTAGCAAAATCATTTAAATGTTTTGCATTAGATGTAATTCTTCTTTTCTTTATAGTGGTAGTATGACTTTCATGTAGTATACAATTAAAATCATCAGCTAAAATAATATCCCCTATAGAGAATGATATGATCTTATCAATATGATGTTTCACTGTATTAATACCAATTCCAGGTATCCAATATACATTAATTAAAGTGTAAGTCTTCCCATTAATTTGTATTGTAACCATACAAAACATTCCTTTGTCATCCTGATAAGACTTAATGGTTTTAGGAATGGGCATACTTTTATTCCATAAAATAGCCACTCCTCTTTTTTCTGAGTGTGCTCTGAACTAACCAATACTGTATACTTATTAGTGGCTAGTTTATCAATATCTTTTTCAAGAGATGGGTTTCTTGCAGGAAGACTAGATTGGCCTTGTGTAGATTAATGTATCTTATTAGGCTTGCCCTTTTACACGGATTATTCAATCCATTAATGTTTAAAGAAATTCCTTTTAAAGATGTCATTTGGCATTTTTAAAACTCAAGAATCTTATGATCGAAATAACAAATAACCAGATAAATAATGTTACATCTCCTCTTTTAGGTGTACCTTTAAATATAGCTGTATTTATTAAATCTCTTATGGGATTTTGTATAGGATTCAATTTTGTTTGTAGTGACAATGAGTGTACAAAATATATTGTGGATGTCAAAACTATATACATATAACAATGAACAAGTGAAAATAATGTAAGGATTAAACCTTGCATCCCGCCTGGAGTTGAAAACTCCAACTTAGAGCAGTATTTACTACTCAAGTTAACCCCTACCCTAAGCAGCAGTACCTCAGCTACCACCTTATCAATTTAATACTAGTTATATTTAACTGAGGTTAACAGTTTTCAATTCAATTATCTATCAAGACAAAACTACACATTTGGTAAAACAGCATCATATAAACTAAAATAAACTTTTTTTTTTTTTTTTTTAAAAACTGTTCATACTATTATATAGATCTATGTAATATATAACACTTGTATTCTAATAGCATTCAAATAATCTTAATGTTAGAAATCAAGAGGAGAGAAAATTATGTTCTAACATTCATTTAAATCAAAAACTTTGGCTAATATGATTCAGACATTACATGCATTAAGATGCATCTATTTTCTGTCATGTGAATTCTATCAACAGCTTCCAAAAAATCTTGAATTGTTTGTATATGAGCATTTACTTAAACTCATTATTGTCAATAGAGTAAAATATTGTATTCATAAAATTATTATAAATCATATTGCATAGTTATGCAGATTCTCAGAAACACCTTATTACCTAAAAAAAAAAAAAAAAAAAAAGCCATCACACACATAAACACAGGCACACACACACATACATATACACACACACATACACACACACACACACACACACACACACACACACACACACACACACACACATACATATACACATACACATATATACATGCATACACACACACACACACACACACACACACACACACACACACACACACACACACACACACACACACACACACACACACACACACACACACACATATTATGTATATACCCATAGTATTTTTCCTGAATCTGTGGTGTGTCAGTGTGATAACCTTGTCAATGTTTATACTAACTGCTTTCAGTTTCTCTGTGAAAATTCTGTGAGTGAAGCTTCTGAGGAAACTCATGGACACTATGCATGAGACAGCCCACATCCCAGATTGTCTCCCTTAACATTTTGGCGGGAAACTTATTAAAACTTGTGGCAAACATTCATTTTGTCAATAGAGTAAAATATTGTATTCATAGAAATTATTATAAATCATATTAGATAGTTATGCAGATTTTCAGAAAAAGCCATCACACTCACACACACACACACATACATACACACACACACACACACACACACACACACACACACACACACACACACACACACACACACACACATATATATATATATATATATCTGATCTCACTGAGTTGTGCCTTTGTAGAGCACTGTCCTACTTGCTGTCCCTAGAATAAATCTGTCTGCTTTATACAAAATAATGCACAGCAAACACATATTGGTAACCAGATTTTACAATCATGCTAACCTACTGCTTTAAAATATATCACATGACATTTCTTCCAGAATAGAGTTATAAGATTATTTATGTTTGTCAATCAGATGAATTAAATGAGTTATAGTAAAGTATATGTTTGGAACACAAATTTTTAACACAGATTATTATGCTGCTGTTAAGTAGATTTTCAAAAACATTTAAATAAATGTTTCATTTTTATGCCTTCTAAAATAAGACATTTACTTACTACAAGAAACTACATCATTTAAACTCATTATAACTGACATATTTTATGAACAGAGTATTTTTCCTTAATCTGTGGTGTGTCAGTGTGATAACCTTGTCAATGTTTATACTAACTGCTTTCAGTTTCTCTGTGAGCATTCTGTGATGTGAAGATTCTGAGGTAACTCATGGACATTGTGCATAAGACAGCCCACATCCCAGATTGTCTCTCTTAACATTTTGGCGGGAAACTTATTAAAAACTAGTGACAAACATTCATTTAGCAGTGTAAATGCATCTAAACATGACAGAACCTCCACAATGTATTCCACAGATCATCACAGCCTCTATGCAAGTGAAATTAAACTCAAAATTACCAACAAGTAATAAAACTCAGCATTCTTCTCCCAACTCAATTTTCATACAAATCCTATTATTCACTGTGCCCACACAGTCAAAAGCATTTCTATATATTAATAAAGAAAAGAAAAGAGAGTAGAAAATAAAAGGGAGTGAGGCAGAAATAAAAAATGTAAGAGAAAGCTGTAAGAAGTATATACAATGGAATGTTACTTACTGTTTATATTAATAGAGTTAAAAATAAAACATATTATTTACTCTTATTTAGTTCTGATTATTATTAGTTAAAGCATGACAGATTATTTACAAACAAGCATAAGCAGTATAATCAAGAAAGTATAATTAGAAATAGCATTTGAAGAACTTATAAACTTTTACAAGAAATAAATATGTTATTATTCTATTAATGATATTTTCATTACTGTTCTCTCCCTGCCCTCCCCACCCTTTACCCACTACATAATCTAAATAGAATGTCATTGTTTAAACAAAGAAAATAATAAAAGAAGAAGGATAAAAAAGGTAAAGATAAAAAAATGTATCAAATTACTAACCTTACTTTTTCAGAAAGAAAACAAATCGAGTCACAGCCTGCCATTAAATCCTCAGGCATTTTGACTGGTTATGAAACAAAACATTTCTTTGCACATAGAGAATAACTTTGATTAAATCTTTTCCAAAATATTTGTGGCTTTCTGGAAATGCAGGAACTATATTCAAAAAGATTAATAATGAACTAAAATGATGAGAGAGAAAAAACATATAACAAATCATTTGTTTTTAGTCTCTTCTTCTTCTCTGAAGTCTTCCAGGAAGCTTCAGTTGCCAATCTCTTTAATGAAGAACTAGCCCATTCCATTTCTTCTATTTTATCCAAAATCCTTTTTCTTTGACAAACAGTAAAGCAGAGTCTAAATCATCGAAGACCTTAGGACCATCAGGAAGGAAGATTTTAAGCTTGGCAGGAAACAGAAGGTATGTTTTAAACTGTGCTTTTTAAGCTCCCTTATTAGTGGCAGAAAAACTTTTCTTTAGCAATTACCATGGAAGAATAGTCATTGTCAAAACGCACAGTTGTCTCATTAAACTTAACAGGAGCTTTAGCCCAAGCAGATTTAAGAACCATCTCTTTATCAAAGATGATAGAAATCTAACTATAACTGATCTAGGATAGTTTTGTTAGAGTTAGTATTAGCTATAGATCTATGTGCTCTTCGATACCAAAAGAGAATGCTTCTGGTAAATCTAAAGTTTTAGGGAGCCATGTTGTTAAAAAGAAGTAATATTGTTACCTTCAATATTTTCTGGCAGTCCAAAAATCCTAATGTTATTGCCTAGATCTATTTTCCAGGTCATCCAGCTTTGTTTGTAAATGTGTATTTTGTTTCAGCAGAAACTCAATGTTGATTTCCTGTTCTTGTATTTTATTTTCCATGTCATTCACAGCTTCTTCTATGCCTGTCATCTGGATCTTCTGTTGTTGCAGGTCCATATGTAACAAGTCTATTTGTTTTGTAGTTTTTTCTATGAAAGTGTCTATTTTAGTATCCATTTTATCCATCTTAGCAGTAAGTTGCTGGACTATAATTATCAGAGACTGAAGTTCTTTCTTGATGCTGGAGTCTTGAGAATTTGTCTTACTGGAACTCATTTCAGACTGATAAACTGACAGGAAAATTTCCAAAGTAATTTCTGACAGGAATATTATTAAGATTTCCTTTCTTTTTTAGATATAGTTCAAGAACTGTATAAAACAAACATATTTAGAAAGAAAATGACTTCAAGAATTAATTTTTTAAGTAATTAATTCCTGTCAATGTAATGAAATTGGTGGAGCTGAAGAAATCTGCTGCTATCCTGTGTTCATCCTTGGCCACGCCCTCTTGTCCTTGGCATTCTGACTGATGCAAACTATAAAATATGATAAAGTTATATGATACAGCCAAGAGAGCAATAAAATACATTCATTTCCATCCTACCCACATCACAGATACTTTTCAATAGCATGTGTCACAGAAACTGGAACTACACACCAAATAATAAAATCATGAAAAAGCTGCCCCATATGCATCAATTTATAAAAGCTGAAGTGACAAATCATATACACTAACAAAAGCAAACAAATAAATTGACTGCTAACTCAATACACCTCAAAAATGGAAAAATACACAAATGGTCAAATACAAGCTTCTTGAATATTCAGAATAAAGTCAAGGACTGAAAATATATGTGTAAAATAAAGAAATACAGAAGCACAACATAAAGAATAAATACAATAAATATGATATATTTCAATAAATGAACCAATCATACTCACCTCAAAGACACAGTGAACCCATAAAATCAATGCAAAACCAAAAGAAGAACTAACTATTAAGTAGCTCAAAATGCAACACCTTATAAGTTGTTTAAAAACTGATGGAAAATCCCAATCATCCCAATAGGGAAAAAAATGTTCCACCTATCAGACATTTGTCAATGCTTAATATTAGCTTGTAATGCAGTAGATCTATGCATAACAGTCTACATCTATCATTCATTGTTTAAAAAGAACTGTTGTTAAAAACAACAATAAAGTAAATGGATGTTGGACTACTCAGTTCAACTGTTTTCAAATACTTAAACTAAGACTTAGAACAACTATAAAAGAAATGGTGGAGGATGTATGTAAACAAATTTATTAGGAAATAAAGTAATAGTTTTCCAGCTTCTACAAATGTCTGTTTTGGAAACTTTAAGATAAAAATCCCCATTTGACATATCTAACATTTTTTTATTTTAATAGTATTATGTTTTGTCATTTAATAAACTAAACAAAGCAGTTTTACATCCTTAGATAAATTATACATTCTGTTCTTGGATTTCTTCCCAAAATATTTCCTATCTCCCTTTCATAATTATTCCCAAAAGCTAAAATAATGGGTTGAAGATAGGGTTAAAAGTGTTAGATTTAACCAAATGATTAACATCTTTTTTACATTCATCAGTGTACAGCAATTTAAAATTCAACTTATAGGTAAAAGCCTTTAAATTGCTACGCTTGTCCAGGAGCCATGCCTTTTGCACGGGTACAGAATTCTGTCAATTCTGATCTCCTGGATGACAAATTGAAAATGTTAAAAAAATGGGCATATTAGACAATTCATTTATTGCCCGTTCTTGTGTTGTTTCTGTGATTATATTTTTTCCTTCTTCTGTTCTTTGAGGGATTTTGAATTACTTCTCCCTACGTCATGCTTCCCATGCTGTTTTCTTGTTGAAGAATCTGTATTTTGTGCTCCATGTTCTTCATATCATCCTCTAATTTTATACCTCTATATGTGTGTGTATATATACTTTAAGAAGCTATCCAAAGGCTTGATCAACTGTATAAATACTGAGCACGTGCAAGCTAGGCTATCATTTTGTAGTTAGCTGTTGAAATGTAAGCATGTAACCTGAGGAAGCGCACTAGGATAGTGCGTGAAAGCGCTTGTTCTCTCTTCTAATAAATTGTTTGTTCATTTATGGTGGTTCGTGGTGGTTCCTTGCAAATCTACAAGATACTTAAGCATGTATGTATGTAAGGTCTGTCTGTTAACTAGGTCATTCATATTCAATGATGCTGCTATCCATCCTGATGTGTTTCTATGTATTAAAGCATCTAAATAAAACCCCAAGCCTTTTTGTTATTCATGTTCTAGACGAACGAGTGACATGGTGTCAGAATGGGATCCAGAAGCAAGACCGAGAGACGTGCAGCTAATATAAAGGACTAAATCATCCCTAAAATGGGCAAACTTCACAAAATAGGTCAGAAACACATTTCAGATATTAAAACATGCTCAGTGCTATTTCTTTTGCATAATATAAAATGAGGCATACAGAACATTTTAAATAATATTTGCATAAACCGATATGTATGATATTGATAAAATTATTCAAATTACTATGGAAAATGTTTGAAATAAAGTCTGAATTGCATATGAATAAAATAAAGGGCAACAACTGCATTTTCACAAAGCATATATATTTTTCATATTAAGTAAAGATATCAGAGTTATCAGAAGTGTATAAGGTGTTCACGTTTGTGCCGTGTTACAGTAAAGCTGTTTCACAAAGTACAGCCTAGTGGCATATTTCACAAAATACAGCCATTACAGAACATATTTTGCAAAGTAAAGTATTTCAAAGAGTTTATTGTGTATTTGAATGTTATTACAAGCTCACAGAACTGTTTGTTCATACATAATTACAAAGGCCATATTTTCAGTTTGTTTGTGTATACTTTGTGGGCATGGCAGACGTATTTCAAGAAGCCAGTGCACTTGTGTTTGTCAGTAATATTGCTGAGAACTGGAGAGTGTTTGAGCAAGAGTATGACATTTTCATACAGGCTGCATTTTCTGACAAAGATGACCATACAAAGGCATTTATTCTACTTAATTTAGCTGGGTCAGAAGGCATTGAAAGGGAATGCTCATTTGTGTATGCACCTGCTATCTATACAGGAGAGGGGAAAAACTGTCATATTGTTGTACTAGAGTCAAGGGAGGAACTGACTGCTTAAAACATAAATTTAGAGAAATGTGTAATCCCCAGGCATATGTTATAATGGCAAGGCACTTATTTTACACAAGGGATCAAAAGCCTGCTGAAACTTTTGCAGCATATATAACTGACCTGAGAAATAAGACTAAAACATGCATATTGGGTGATGTAAGGGATGAGTTGATAAAAGACAGACTTGTGTGTGGCATAAAAGATGATGCCGTGAGAAAGATTTTGCTTTGTGACAGTGATTTAACTTTGAATATTGCCATTGACATTTGTCAGATATATAAGCTCACAGAAAAGTACAGAAATATGCTTACAAATGAAAATAGCTGTAGTAGGCACAATGGTAAAGCTCATGTTGATAGTATGCAGTACATAGTTAAAAGAAACAGGCCCAAGCACATGGCAACAACTGTAACTCCTGCAGCACTCACTGGTAAACCCCAGAACTTTCTAGCAAGTTCTAAGGTGAGCTCTGGAAATCGTACAGTCTCAGTGAAGCACAAGAGTCAGTCAGCAAACTCAAAACATGGGCCCCAACCCAGTTTCATTGCCAACTGTCGTAATTGTTCCAATAGCCATGCAGGACAGACTAATAGCTGAGTTATATAAAATGGTGTGACAAGGTGTGATTTGTCCAGCTGAAACTCCAACTGAATGGGTATCTTTCATGGTGGTAGCTTATAAGAAAAGCTCAGATGGCATCAGAATATGTATTGACCCACAAGATTTGAACAAAGCACTTAAAAGACCTTATCATCCAATATGCAAAGTCGAAGAAGTCACAGCCTTGATGCCAGATGCCACTTTTTTTTTCTGTCTTAGATGCAAAGAGTTCATTTTGGCAAATTCAGCTTGACAAGAAATCCCCACTGCTCACTACTTCCAGTACTCCGTTTGGCAGGTACAGATTTTTCAGAATGCCATTTTGGATAAATTCTGCAAGTGAAGTCTTGTAACGTGCAATTGAGCAACTTTTTTCTGGGTATCCTTGTGTTATTATAGTAGACAACATACTAGTAGGAGGTTGCGATGAAGCTGAACATGGCAGAAACTTCAGAAAAGTTCTGGAAAAAGCATATCAAGTGAATCTTGAGGTTAAGCCACACAAATGCAAGTTCAGGCTACAAGTGGTTACTTGTGTTTGTCATTTATTTACTAGTACTGGTTTACGACTAGACCCTTCAAAGCAAACAGTCATTCTTGAGATGCCAGCTCCAGACAGTGGTTAAGCCCTGCAACATTTTATTGGCATGGTCAACTACCTAGGCAAGTTCATTCCAGACTTGAGTCAACTTTCATTGCCACTCAGAGAACTGACATG
Organism: Protopterus annectens; assembly: GCF_019279795.1. Lineage (NCBI taxonomy): Eukaryota > Metazoa > Chordata > Ceratodontiformes > Protopteridae > Protopterus > Protopterus annectens. Next base: position 369,749,741 of record NC_056751.1, read on the forward strand.
TAAAGATGTATCCTGGTCTTGGTTAGAGCAACACCAAAGAGCATTTGAAGTCCTGAAACAGAGAATTGCTAGTCCACCCACTCTCAGATACTATGATGTTCACAAACCAATTATACTTTCCTGTGATCCTTTGAAATTTGGTCTTAGTGCAGTCCTACTACAAGAGGATCAACCTGTTGCCTGTGCATTGAGAACTTTTACCCAAACTGAGATGCAGTATGCTCAGATTGAAAAACAGTATTTGGCAATTGTGTTTGCATGTTTGAAGTTCCATAATTATGTTTATGGTAGACCCATCCAGATCGAAACAGACCACCAAGCATTAACCACTATCTTGAGAAAGCCTTACATTCAGCTCCAGCCATGCTGAGATTGCAAAAGTACAATTTCAGCCCTGTCTACAAGAAGGACAAACTTCTTTACTTTGCAGATACATTGTCCAGGTCACCCAGAAATACCACAGAATAACATTATGAAATGTCCAAAAGTAATTGTTCCAAAGTCCTTGCAACCAGAGTACATTACTATTTTGCATCATGGTCACCCAGGAACCAAATCTACCAAAAGAAGGGCAGGAGAGGTAGTATTTTGGCCTTCTATGGCACTTTCATCTTGTTCAGTGTATAATAGTATTAAGCCACATCAACAGAAGGAACCACTTCAGCTTAACCAGATTCCGGAACTACCTTGGTTGACAGTAGCCACAGATATCTTTGAGTGGAATGGTCAGCATTATTTGGTGTTAGTAGACTCTTACTCCAATTGGTTCAAAATTCCCCTGCTTCCTAACCTAGCATCTAGTACATTTATTACTAAATGAAGCATCATTTTGCAGTACATGGTAGTCTGCATAAAGTTATTTCTGACAATGGCATGCAGTTTACAAACACACAGTTCAAATGATTTGCTGAAGAATCGGACTTTACTCATGTCACAAGTAGTCCAGCATACCTGCAGTTAAATGGTTTGGCAGAACGTGCAGTTCAAAGTGCAAAGCAGTTACTTGAGAAGTCAAAATGGGACAATAGTTATGTTTTCTTAAATCTCAGAAATATTCCTTGTGATAAACATCTTGGTTCACCTGCTCAGACACTTCTGTTGAGACAAACCAGAACCACATTTCCAATCAGTACTCAATTGTTAGTTCCATGTGTCAAGAACAACAGATCAGTAAAAGCCAATCTGTTGAAGAAATGCCTATCCCAGAAGTCCTACTACGATAAGGCCAGTAAACTGCTCAATCCATTATAAGAAGGAGAAGTGGTAAGGATGCAAATGTCCAGAAGTTATGATCGGATCGGATTGGTGTTGTGAAGAATATTGGTCCAGAGCTGAGATCATACATTGTGAAATCAGAAGAAGCAATATTTAGGCAGAATCAAAAACATTTGAAACTGGTGCCTGAGCCTATAGCACCACACACAGCCTGTGAGAAAGACTCTTTATCTCCGAGTGAGCAGTCTGGTGTCCCAATTCCAGAGAAAGTTCCAGAGGACATTCCTGTTCCTGTGATGAATCCAGAAGTTCCTGATATGAGTTGTGCACCACAGACTATCCCTGTTGTTAAATTTGGTCCTAACTGTTATGTTACAAGATATGGTCACATCTCTAAACCTTGCAACAGATCTGAAGCAACTTGGACATGAACATTGTGTTTTGTTTCTAATGTATATAGTAATGTATGTCTAACTCTGATATTGTTTTGCATAAAGGGCGATCTTTTTAAAAAAAGGATGGAGATCAATATATGTCTATTTACATTTAAGAAGCCACCCGAGGACTTGCACAAGTGTATAAATACTGAGCACATGCAAGCTAGACTGCCATTTTGTAGTTAGCTGTTGAGATGTAAGCATGTATGTATGTAAGGTCTGTCTGTTAACTAGTTAGTTTGTATTTAAAGATGCTGCAAGCCATCCTGATGTGTTTCTATGTATTAAAGTATCTAAACGAAACCCCAAGCCTCCTTTTTATATGTTAGAGATGAACAAGTGTCACATTTGTTTTGATTATTTGCTGTACTCTCTTGGTTTGAATGATACAAAGGAACTGCAGTGTTTATGTGTGTAACACATATTCATTTCTGTTCTCCAAGATGTGACCATCTTGGCTGCTCTATCTGAATTGACACACCATCTAAACATTTTGTTCATCTGTTGGTTCAAGACTCCCTTCAATCATAGCCTGTTGAGACGATGATTGGTTGTTGCTATAGTCTTTGTGTGTATTCCTCCCCTATGAACTGACTGCTGTTGTTTTATGTTTATTTTTATAGTCATTAATATCCCTCACAAACTTTTTGTTCTTTGTTTTACTTAACTTGTCATTCTCTCTTGTGATCTTCATGTCATGCCAACTGTTCTTTTTTATTTCTTCTGCTGTTCACAAATGACTTCAGGTTTCCTGCCATCAGTGTTTAAAGCATGTTGACTGTGCTTAATGAACATTATTGAATGTAATAATCCTGTCTGTTTATTGATTTCATGCCACTGCTATAGAAAATCTGCATCAAAGGTACTGCTGGTTTATGCTTTGTCTATGCTTAGCCCCCTCAGCACTCATTTGTCCTGTAACCTCTTCATAAAATATTCTACAGTATATCTGATGCTGCTATAGTATTGCAACATTGGCAAGTTATCTCTGAATTAAATTATATTGCTATTTTTAAAAAGTGAAATATTACTTATGTCTATATTTGGCTGATACTTTTCACTATCAGGTATTAGGAAACAGCACTTGTCAAAGCATCAAGAGCATAATGCTATATGTTGCTTTCCCTTGATAACATTTGTTTGTTGAAAACATGTTTGCATTATTTAAACATGAATGAACAGCAATAGTGTTATACCCTATATCCTTAAGCAAACACTGTTATAGATGATAGGAGCAATAATGTCAAACAAAATAAAATATTCCTGTCACTTCAGTTTGCCTACTAGTTTCCACAGTCAAGTATCAAGGAAGAGGATTTGTTAAAGCATCAAAAAGACAGTACTGTATACTGCTTCCCCATGAGCATATTTTCAGTTAAAGGAGCATTTAGTTGCAAATATTACTACATCCTCCATTTGTTGAATGTTCTTGGCTCCCAACACTGTATTATGGATGAATGATTACAGCATTCATCCATGCAAAGGGCAGCATTGTAGGACTGTCATGATGTTTCTCGGTGCTGTAATTGCCACATATAGACACTGTACAAAATGGTATTTATAATAATGGAAAATAAAGTGAAATATTCCTTTTGCTTATATTTGACTATGACGTCTTGCTATCACATATCAGAGAACAATGAGTGTAAAATCATGATGATAATGTTGTATGTTGCTTCCCTATAACATCTTTTTACAAGCAACCATTTTCATTGTAGAATTAATGCTGCTTGTTGATATTGTATTTAAATGGATCCCTAAACTGTACTTTGCACAAATGAATGGAGACATATGATTACAAAAAGAACTACATCAGAGAGCAGTCAATGTGTTGCACAATCATACAATATCTACATGTAAGCACTGCACCAAATGCAATTTGTAATTATGTAAAATAAAGTGAAATATTAATGTTACTTGTTCTTGATTATTACTTTTCATTAACAGACATCTAAGAACAGTGCCTGTAAAGCAGTAAGACTAAACACTGAAAGTAAATTTCCCATGGTTAATCTTTTCTACAGTAAAACATTCTCATAAAAAAATGAAATTATCCGCTCATCACACCAATAAATGCACGCGAGTGTCCTCCCTATTGTTTTGTGGACAAGCTTGGTTACTGTATATACACAGACATGCACACACAAATACATACATATGTATAGATATAGACATGTATGGATGTTTGCAGCCACACATACACAGACAAACACAAACACATATTACACTTATAGAAGACTGCAAGTAAATATCAAAATTGAAGCAGAAAACAATAACAACAGAAGAAAACTTTAATTTAAAACAAGAAAGAATATTAAGTTGTATTAAAAAGGGGGGAAAAGGTCTTCATCCCATACATGTGGATGTGACACAGTTAGAGTCGAAGTGCAGTCACCTTGACATGGATAAATGAGCCATGTATTTAATATTTCTGGCTTGGGATTGGTATAATAGTTAAGGTATTTACCTCACAGACAAGAGGTACAGGGTTTGATTCTTGCCCCTAAAAGGGAAATTGGCTAGGCTTAAAATGGCCCACAAGGGCACGTAGTCTTCCACTTACCTATGGACATCAGTGGGCAGTATTTCATTCACTTATGCCAAAACAGTAAAGTCTTATTTGCTCCACCTTAGATAAAATGTGTGATACACTCTATCTTATCTCCTTTAGCTGTGTAGAAGCATGGGTTGCTGGTAGTAAATAAAACAATTACAGGTTTTAACAACCAAGGAAGGGAAAAAGGAATGCTGCTGCAATTGTTTGTCAGTACATTGTAGTCAGTGATGACTTCTTAGCACATTTTAATAGAGTGTCTGCTTAGAACTGTACTGCTGTGATTTGGAGTAAGACCTCTTCCCTAAACCAGCTGTAAAAATAAGACACAAACAGTGTTGGTCACTAATGTGTTTCCAGATCCTTGGATCTAACTTTGTCCACATTGTGCCAGAATACTTCCTCAACAGAATATTTACTGCATAGTGTATTTGTTTAACTGCTAGTCTGTTTGCTTTGTATCCATTTGTTGTACACCTACAATGTTACTGTTTGTAATGCTTCTGCTATATTGTTGTGGACAAGTGGTCACCTGACGACCATACACATTGCAGCTGTCCTTGGGGCACTCATGCATCCAGCTTTTGATTATCTTAAATGGTGTGTTTCCCCTGTAGCAAGCCACCTGGCTTCTCTCTTAGAAAATTAAAGCTATAAAATGAGGCTGGCTCCTTCAGAGGTTGGCTGCTACACTCTGAATTATTTGCTCATGGCAAGACAGCTCACCAACACAATCAGTTTGATTTCTAGGAGCCATGAGTTGCATTAAGTGGGTGGGTACAAACATTTGTAACCTGCTGACTTCTGCATAGGTTCATAGGTAGGTACTAGGCTATTGGCCCTAGGGCCTATATAAGCCTAGCTAAAAAGGTACCCTGGCTTTCGCCACCCAAGACAATTATTTTCCCTGTGCCCCTGTCAAGCAGAGCCACAGAAGTGATCCCCGGGGTGAACTTTCTATTTCCCATCCAGTCATCAAGATTTTTCTTGAAGAGTGCTAATGAGGAGCTTTGTTTGACATAGATAGGTAGTCTGTTTCAGAGTATGGGAAGTCTCTGAGACAGGAATCTATCCCTCCAGCATGTTCTGTTTATTGTGGTGACAAGGTTTAGGTCCCTAGAGTGTGTAGCTAGGAGGGATTGGGATTTCTTTAAGTGAAGCATGTCCAACAGCTCTGGGTTTGACATTGCTTTGTATGTTAGGCAGAGATTGCCTCTGAGTAGGCGATTTGCAATGGGGTAAAGCTGGAGTTTTTTGAGTTGGTCTGCGTAGGGCATCTGTTTGAGGCCAGTAATCCTCTTTGACATGGCATGGCATGACATTCATATCATTTGTTACAGCCCTGCAGAAGATCCAGAGCAGTTTGACCACCTACAAACATGGTATAAGGATTGCTATCCACTCTGAAAAGTATGGGTGAACTTGTACCCCAGCTCAGATCTGGGAACTAGGTTTATGATTTCTAACCTCATTGCCTAAAGAATTAAATATGAGAGAGAGTACCATAAAAGTAAACATTGGACTACAGGGACCAGTATGACTCATATCTCCCTGAACAACATGAAGAGAGAGTCATTATGAAGCTCTTGGACAATGTGCCTCATGCTGGTATGAGCCTAACATTGAGCAGCACTTTACTTTCACCAGGGATGATGCCACAACATAAACAGAAGATGACTGACTGACTTTAATGATTGGCCTAGCTTTTGGTGTCATTCCAAGAGAGTGCAATATTTGTCAACATGACAAGATATTATTGACAAACCACTTTTCTTTGCCAAAGATGATCTGTACCTGTCCCCTCCATGTTTTCATATATTGGCTAAAACATTGTCCTCCCCCATAGTGCCTTGTTTAGGTAAGGCCAGACTTACAAATTTACAAACATTGCAAAACCAACCCAAGGGAATATTAAGGTGTCACTGCTCAATGCCAGGAATCTAAACAAGAAGCTCCACTTCCTTCAAGCTTTCCTCAGTCTGAGGAATGCAGACATCTATGCAGTTACTAAGACATGATTTAAAGCCATAGAGATCATCCTGGCAGTGCACGGCTGCAATGCCTTCCACACATTTAGGCCATCGTTAAATTACTAGTCTCCCACCAGGACACAAGTGCTCTTCAGCAATTGAACTCTGCTTGCTGAGCACACTCAAGCAACTCTGCAGTCTGTGGCTACCACCCCACCCATACAGTCTAAGAAGGAATCAGTACTGCAGAACTAAACAGCGATATGAATTTTAAGCCTCAAGAGCAGGAGGACACTCAAGCAACTCTGCAGTCTGTGGCTACCACCTCACCCATGGAGTCTAAGAAGGAATAAGTACTGCAAAACTAAACAAGGATATACATTTTGAGCCTCAAGAGCAGGGTCAGTACACCCAGGCATTCTACTTGTATGTGTTATAAGAGTGAAGGTATAACATTAGCATTGTTTCTTAGTTGTTCTTAGCGTGCTAATAAAACTGACTGTTGTAGCCTTGTGTCCTCCCCCCAGCTAGTGCAGTAATCCTAACTCAGATCTCTGTGATTAAATTAACCATCAAGCAGCCCTCTCAGTGCTTTCTGCCTTAGTTTGTATCACTTGAGCCCCACCTATTTATTTGTATCTCTGTACAATCCCCTTCATTGCTAATGTATCTCCCTACTCTAATCTGTGCACAAACTGACTACTAATAAGCAAGTGAATGTGAAGACACACTAACAACCTTAATAAACTTTGCTGACTCTTTTCTCCTTCACTTTACAGGTAGAGTTTGAATTATAATTCGCCCCCACTGAGGCCTTCACTGATAGATTTCCATTGATTGCCTCTCTGGTTTCACTGGTTTCTTTGCATTCCACCTGGTTTACACTCCTTGTGCTATCCCCCTTCCCCAATACTAAGTCTATATTAGAATCCTTCTGAGCATGGAGCCATGTTTAAATGACTAGTGTCCCACCAGGACTCAAGTGCTCTTCATCAATTGAATTCTGCTTTCTGGTAAACCATTAGACCTCTGGAATTTGTTTAAAGTGTTCAGATTTGTATAACACTTACTTTTTGCTGCCCATTACTCTTGTCTTGGTGGGCTCTGCCCCGCTTCATTTGCCCTCGCTAATGCTCGGGCTCTCTCCCCTCCCCTGCCCCCAATTTTTTCCCACCCCCACTACCTCTGCATTTATAGTAATCAACCATTTATAGTAATCAACCACACCCACAGCTCAACCTCCCAGATACCTTAAATGACCACAACATAATATACCTTATACATAGTAGAACAAGTATATGCAAAACCACTAACTATAAATCCACTAGAAACACAAAAAAATTCTCTCCTGAGGTCCTCAATACTTCACTCTGTAACTGTGACTGGACCCCCTAAAAACCCTCCCACTTGACCAGGCTGCAGCATATTTCAGCAAAACATTTCTACAACACCTAGACACTGTTACTCCATTGCACAAAACCAAGGTTAGAACCTCTACAAACCCCTGGCTCAGTAAAGAAACCAAACAAATCCTCAAGTCCAGAGACACCACCTGGCTTTACTATCAAAAAAACAAAGAAACACAAAGCCTAAGTACCAAGAACTGCGCAACCGTGAAAAAAAATGCATTAGGCTGGACAAAAAAATCCTACTACACGACATTACAAACTAAATATCAACATAACCCCCCCCAAAAAAAAATTTTGGAAAAATGTAAATCAGCTACTAAAACCCACCCAAAAGGCTACCCCCAAACCAACTACCCCTGACACTAAAGTTTCCATCGAAACACAATTCAGCTCCCACTTTGTGAACTTAATTCTGTCATTAGTATCACAGGACAGTTCCAACCTCACTATCCCCCCAACACAAATAACACTAATACAAGCTTTACCCTCAAAACAGTTTCTACCACTTCAATCAAAAGCATGCTCTCCAAACTAAAAACCTCATCAACAGCAGCCAACCTTCTCCCCAGCTATTTCTTGAAAACTCACAGCAGATGCTATTGCTATCCCAATATCCACTCTCATAAACAGATCAATTGTTGAAAACTATGTGCCCAAACTCTGGAAAATATCCCATGTTACACCCATACATAAAGGTAGGACCTCCACTGAACTTAATAACTACAGACCCATTGCTATACTCTTCCCCCCGGCCAAAATCCTAGAAAAATGCATCCATACCCAGGTGCTAAAATATCTCCTAGACAGCAACATCCTTTCATCTACTGGTTTCAGACTTGCCCATAGTACCACTACGGCCCTCCTCTGCTTCACAGATACAGTAAACTGTCTCAAAAATGAAGGCCTGCAGGTGTCAACTCTTTTTTGAATATGTCCAAAGCATTTGACACAGTCTCGCACCAAATCCTGCTAAACAAACTAAACCAATATCACCTATCAAATTCCACTCTTACCTGGTACCAAAGCTACTTAACTGACAGATACCAAGCTGTGAAATGGGAAAATTCCCTCTCTCCTCAGCTTCCCATAACTACAGGAGTCCCACATAGTTATGTCTTAGGACCACTACTATTCACAGTCTTCACAAATGACCTCCATACCTCCAGACAGCATGCATCTATCATTCAGTATGCAGATGATACTACCTTAATCTGTGCTGCACAAAACATTCCCACCCTCCTGAAAACAACTCAACTAGCATTCTCTGACATTGAAAATTACCTTACCAAAGCCCAACTTATCCTCAATCCAAAGAAAACTCAGCTTATGATTATAAACAGTTCTAACAAAAACAATGATAACAGTTAATTCACTATCTACTCCACAAATGCTCCTCCAATCACTTCAGTGGCACATGCTAAGCTATTGGGAATAACCATAGACTCCCACCTAAAATTTGATAGTCATCTCAACTTAACTATTAAAAAAGTATATGCCAAACTGGGATCACTCTACCATATCAAACCATTTCTTACCAACAACACAAGATCATCCATTGCTTGCTCCCAACTTCTATCCGCCCTACTTTATGCATCCCCCATTCTGACTAATCTCAACAAAACTGAACTAAGCAAAATGGAAGCCTGCTATAACAGAATTGTACGCTTTGCTGCAAATTGCTCATATAGAACTCATCATTGTACTGCTTTGAGACAGCTCCACTGGTTTGTACTGCCCAACCTCCTAATCTACAATCAACTCTGCCTCTGTTATTCTATCTATTACCTCCCCAATAAGTGTCCTGCCCTCAAAAACCTTGTACAACATCACTCAGCCAAAAGGCCTCTTAGATCATCAAGCGAACTATTACTAGAAGTCACCAACAGCTACAATAGCTTTGGAAACATAGTATATAGTAGTTCAGTGGCTAAAAAATGGAACTCTGTCCTCACTAGCATACAAAACATATCATCCAAAGCCTCCTTTAAAAACCTCATTAGGCAACATCTCAAGCAAAGTTGGCAGTGCTATGACTGCTCCCCAGGCTAGTGAAAGCGGATAAGGTACACATACTAAGCCTATAGTACTTGTTAATAGTTTTCACTCTTACTCACAAACACTGGCTAATCTACAGTGTATGTACTGTACCTGTGTACTATGTATGTATTCTACCTATGTTCCAAATTTCAGCTGTACACCACAAATCTGTTAATTACCTTTATTTTTAAATTAATATTTATTGTTCTCTCCACTGTAACTGTTGATGTGCTGCATACCATTATAAAAATATGTCTATTGTAATTTGTGTGTATACTGATCATGTCTAAATATCTAAATGTATCTGTAATTTTTCTATGTGGAGTTTTTCTCCCTGGGCATCTGCTGAAAAGGAGCCTTTTCGGCTCAGTCAGACACCCCTGGTTAACAAATGTAAAATAAAAAAAAAATGTACTGCACAGCCACCTATGCAGAGCAAGAAGATAAAGCAAATGTACTTGCTAATTCAGTTCCAAGTTTATTCACCCCCAAGAAATACCATTAAAAATATCCCTGACCATCATTGGGGAACAGGTCTTAAATGAACTCTCCAAATCCATGAACACCACATTGATGGGCCTTTATACTGTCCCATGATGCCTTCTAAATACCATGAAATGTGACTTCTCAGGACCACTGGTATCACTATTTATCCATAGCCTCCAGTCAGGCTTCGTGCCATACAAATGGAGAATTGCAACAGTCATCCCTATGCATAAGAGTGGGCCTTCTATGGACTCTGGAATCTACAGAGTCATTGATCTGACTAGTCTTATATGCAAAGCCATGGAAAAATTATCTTGGAACTGATTAATAATGAGAATGGAAACCTCCAGACACTAGAACCAATGCTTTCCAAGGGAAGATCATACCTAGTCAGTCTAGTAAATGTGTTCATGAAAGTCACCAAGGCAATGGATGAGAGGAAAATGGTGCATACTCGCTATCTTGACCTGGTCAAGGCATTGGATGCAATATATCCCCATTGTAAATAAACTCATGGAATTAGGCATAAACCTGTGTTACAAGTTGGATTGCAAACTGGCTGTCATATAGGTCCCAGGAAGTTAGAAAAGGAAAGTCCCCCTCTACAAAGTGGGCAGTCACTAGTGAAGTACTTCAGGGCTCAGTGCTGGGTCCTCTCCTCAGACGTCAAGGCCAATATCAAGTGCCTCATGAATGACCATGTTTGCAGACATTTTGAAACTGGAAGCAGTTATAGAATCCCCCCAAACAGTAATATCCTCCAAGAAAGGGTAATATAGACAATTAACTGGTGCCATAGACATGGTTTAAAACTCAAGGCTAAGAAATACATAAGAGTACCCCTTGAGAAGTCAGCTACCCCATTAAACTACCTCATTGATATCACACCACCTAAGAGTAGACCCAGTAGTCAGGCATTTGGGGATGCAAGTAGGCAGTAACATGGCATCTGACTAATGTGTGTATGGTCATAAGGATATAATTCTATGTTACTTATAAGCAAGGGTCATGGCATGTAGTTCCAAGGATGTTATTGTTCCACTGTACTCAACTCTCATCAGACCCATCACTGAGTACAATGTGTCCTTCTATATGCACTTGACCAGGCATATGCAGTAGCTGGAACACCCACAGAGGTTCCTCACATAAAGAATTCAGGGCATTAACAACATGTCTTATGCAGATCACCTCAAAGTCCTATACCTATACTTTGTCTCCTATAGACTGTAGAGGGGGTTATCTATGTTTGGCATGCAAGGCATCCAAGGATCCCATTCTGCTGGATCTCTTACATACTCACCAAACAAAGAGCATCAAAACTACCCGATCCAAGGACTTAAACCTTGCTTACTGCATAAATATTACATGTTGGAAGAACAGATATGTGTCTCAGAGAATTCCCCTTCTCTGGAACAGGCTACCCATCCAAGTGAAGTACAGTTCTTCCCTGACCTTATTCAAGCATAATCTGGGCCAGTGGATGGGAAATCAGAAACTCTCCCTTGGTCTGTTACCTATGTCTGATGGATAGAGGCAACCTGTAAATATCTGACCATGCATGCTGTAGCTTATACATACCCCTGAAAATAACATCTGGGGAACCAAACTTGTTGGGTGCATTTGGGATGCATGGCTAGGCTTAACAAGGTCCTCTGGTTAGTGTTGTATGTACCTATGAACCTATGAACACCAGCTGATAGTAAAATAATGTTTACAGCTGTTGTGATAAACCAAGATGCTGCCAGCCCAGATAGCTGGAATTTTGAAAATAATTATATGTCACTTGAAAATATTAATCTGATTTATATATAAATGTGACACTGTCAGCCCAGCTAGATAGAATTTTGTTATGTGACGCCTGTGCATTGACCCAGTAATCAAGGAGCCTCAGTCCACTAACACCAGTGAGGGATGTACACATTGGGAAGATGAACAGTACACACACAGTAAAGTACAATTTCCCTTAAGAGCACACAGAGATCACAGTCAGTTTGGGGCTGATTTCTCTCTCTCTCCAGATCCCCAATAAGACTCGCTACTGGCACAGCTATGGAGTGGAGTCATTAGCCAGGGTTACAAGCCAAGTCCTCCCAGCACTCTCTCTGTCCATCCAGTGCTTCGTGTCCTGCTCAAGTAGCTGACACACACACACACACACACACACACACACACACACACACACACACACACACACAGACACACACCCACTTTGAGATTTGATTTATACACAAACACACACCTGGGGAAGGCTGGCACAGGTTTACTAGCTATGCACCCTTCTGCCCAGACCATAAGGTAGTTAGCACTGCCACCAGACCCCCCTACTTATTAGTTACTATAAGGCCCTTCTCAAAGAGTGACCAATTCCACTGTGTAATGTTACTGTTATCCAAATGGTAATTGTGACCAAACTTTTAAGGCTATTCTAGAGTGGCCTATACAGTATCATCAAATACATGTGCAAGTGCATTAAGAGCTTAAATATCTGTAAGCAAACCAGTCACAATTAAAAGGTTTAAATATATTTAATAATAAATAATAAAAGCACAAGACAATACTTATTAACTCAACACAGTGACAGCAGAGTTCAGAAACACAGGAAATACTTTAAAACAACATTGCAGGACAGTCTCACAAAAATGTAGAAAACATCTACACTAATTCTGCTATATTCCTATCTTTAAGAAAAACTATGTTCTAAATAACTTACTTATAGAGCAAGGCAAATACAGATGAGAAGCACTGAATGGACCAGAGACAAGCAAAACAAAATGCATTCTTTCTCTCTGAGATAGTTCTTAAGTTAATAATACACATTACTGCTGGGTTAGCTAGATGACATCACTATTTGACACTTGCATCTAGATCCCAAGCTAAACAGATACCAACAGAATTTAACACGTCTCTATGAAAAATACTTATCTTTTAGAAACTGACATTTCTCTCTTAGAAGCTTGAAAGAAACTGGAAGTCGTAAACCATTATCTTGGAAACCTGTAATTACCTCTGTTTCAAAGAAAATAATTTCCAGCTGCAGGCATTCTGTCTTCTAGTTCTGTTAAACACATTATTTTTTATTTTCTCAAAGTTTGCAAGTTCTCTCTCTATATTCCAACTTTTACTATGAAACCATACATTTGCATTGGCATATAATTTATACACATTTCTGCTCTTTTCCAGCAGGGTGCACTGTGGTTGCAGTCTTGAAGCTTAGTACAGAACATATAGTTTTCATACATTTTAAGACAAGCATTCAAATCATATTATTATTCACAAATGACATAGAATTATTTACTAAATTCTATCTAGCTGGGCTGGCAGTATCATATTTCTATATAAATCATATTAATATTTCAACTGACCTATAATTATTTACAAAATTCCAGCTAGCTGGACTGGCAGCATCTTGGTTTATCACAGCTGTAACAAGGAAAGACATCTTTAAATACAAATTTGAATCATTATTGATAATCTCAGGTGACATTACTGCAGTCTTTGACTGTATGATAATACTTTGACATGGTTTCCAGTAGAGACTAGAGACGTCCCAATAATAACTTACTCAAACAGTTTACCTTTACAAAGCCAAATCACAGTGGTGCGAATGCTCATATGAGTGACTCATAACCATGAAAGTGAAAACAGTAACAGTTCCTAATGTTCGAAAATCAACAAATTGAAAAGCAGATTCTCTGATTTTCGAACATTAATGTCGAAAAATGCTGCACCTCCCACACCCCCCACTTTAATATTCTAACTTCGAGATCGCAGTACAGTGGGTAAAGGGACCATTTCCTGATCCCCACTATAGGGCAACCTGACTCAAAATGCCGAATGTGCAATGAGTGAATGTCAATGTGCATTCGCTCATTGCACATTTGAACCTTTTTCTATTTGGCGTTTGCAAACTTCGCAAACTGTCATTTGGATAATTGGTGTTCACCGTTGTGCAATACACACAAATGAAGGTAAACCTACTCAAACACCTTTTACTGATATGAAATTCTTCATATGCCCCTCCCAGATTGTTTTATATCAACATAGTCAGTTTATAGAGACATATTGCTGTTGTCAGATAATGCAAATATAACCAGTGTGGCAGCAGATAGATCTTTGGAAATGGTAGAAATAAAAAAAATAAGGAATCCTTGGAGCACCACAAAAAAAAAAAATCAACGCTTTCTCTTATTCACAAAGGGAGGTTAACAAGTGTCATAATTAAATTCAATGAAATCCTGTAAGTAACAGCCCTATATGAAAAGAAGATTCTGATGATAGGGGTGACAGTAATTAGGGATACAGACAATAGTCAAAAGGGGGCTGAAATTTATTAGAGAAAATTGGAAAATGTACCAAGGTATTATAAGCAAATAATTACAGTGGGAAAAGTAATAGAATGGGAAGAGGCCAAAAATTTAGACTGCAGGTTAAAGATTGCCTTCCCTGTCAAGGATTGATATCAGAGTATAGGGAAAGAGAAAGTAATAGGTGGCTCCTGAATGAAAGACCAGCACTAGTAGAGTTTGTAATAGAATCTAGAACAGAAGCTGCCATTAAAAAAGGAATAATTAGTAGAGCATATAAAATACTGCATGATAATTATAAGAATCAATCAGAGGAGGTTAGAAAGGATTGGGAAGAGAGAGTGAATAAGTAATTCACAAAAAAACAAAAAAAAAACAATGGGGGGCTATATGTATGTCTCCCAAATATGCAACAAAGTCTAGAAGATTTAGGATCTTTGCTTGGAAGTGTTTACATAGGTATTTTTATACCTCAATTAGACTCCAAAGAATTTTTCCTCGGGTAGACAGCAAATGATGGAGGTGTGCTGGGGAAGAAAGTGGTAACTGGGAACATATTTTCTGGGAGTGTAATGAGTTGAGACTTTTTAAGATTCCCTGCAGATTAATTTGTCAGAAATACTAGGTGAGCAAATTTGTTAACTAAGGAAGTGATTTTTTTGAGCTATGATACAGAATCGGAATTGTCTAGACATAGTAAGGCCTTACTGAGTCTAACTATGATGGCTGCCAAAAAAGCAATTGCTAGAAAAAGGAAATCAAAGTCTAAACCAACTTTATTAGATGTAGTGCATATAGTAACAGAGATAAAGCAATTGGAATTTTGATCTTTAGAAAAGGGTAGAAGCAAATCACACAGGAAAAAATAGGAACTGTGGGAACAATACATGTAGTAGAGGAACGAGGTTTAAAATAAGGCAAGATGTGAATGAGCTATTTAATGTTTGTCTGACAATGACTGGGTAGATTATAAGTGATGTATAATGCTTGCAACTACAATTAAGTCAATATACTTTGTAATGTATAATGTTTGTAACTAAAATTATGTCGATATGGTTTGTTTTCATCTATATAAATGTATGATTGCCTATGTCATATGCAAAAATTTAATAAAGATGTTTCTTGTTTAAAAAAAAAAGAAAAGAATTACTAAGAAAAAGGGTGCATAAAATCACCTACTATGTGGTTTAAGAACTCAAGCCTAGACAGGTTATCAGTGATAGCTGTATCTATTTCTAGCTCATGAAGGTTCATTGATGATTCAACTACAGTGAGTATCAAATAAAAAAAAATGTTGTTAGCTGTAAAGAAACAATATTGTAAGGTAATCACACAGAATTTTTAATGTTTCTTATAGTACTTGCAGAGGTTTTAACAGCACTTTTCTGTTCTAACTGCTGGAAACCTAAATCAGCATTGGATACTATTCCCCTGTTTGTGCAAATACAGGCATAGTGTGATAGCAATGATCTGCATGAGTCAGCGGGAGGAAAGAAAACACCTAAAAAGAGAAGGATGGAAAATATGTATAGACATTGAAGATGGAGTGAATAGTATAGAAGAAATAGGGAAATACGAGATAAGCTATTCATTAGAAACTGAGATGTGGCCAAAGAGACAGAGTGGAAGTGTATGTATAGTATGCCTTAGACCAGTTTTCTTACAGAGTTACAGGAGTTAAGAAAAGGGAACCATGAAAAAGAAGGCTGCAGGTAGGATGAATGGAAGCAGGTATAAAAGACAGGTAGAGGTCAGGTTAGTACAAAATGGGGAACATGATGTTCAGATAAGGATGCAGAAAAGAAATTGAGTAGGACATGGGTTGAAGTATTGATGGATAGTAGCCATGACAGAGGGAGCTACAAAGGGCGAGAAAACGATCTTCTGAGGAGTTAAGGAAAAGGCATGGTAGAGAGAAGAGTAGACAATTCTAGATAAGAGGTCAAGTGAGAGGAGGAGAAGAATGGGAGTGCACAAATACAATGATGGTGGTACAAGGAGGTAAGTTATTATAGGAGTAAGTTACTAGATAGAGGAAACAATTGAGATGACAGACTATACAATACAGAACCCAGGAAACAGAAGTTAGGAAAGGAGGAAAGAATGGTAAGTCAGTTTGATCAGAATATGACCAGAACACTCTTAAGAAGCAGATCTTAGGAAAGGAAAAGAGAATGGTATGGCAAGATGTCCAGGTCAGGATAGAGAGAAGAAACTCAGTCAAAGCATGCAAGAAAATAGAAGGATCACCCAAGAAGTGGTGGGGTGTGAATATTCATGCAGCAGAAGGGAGGGAGACTACTGATAGAAAGGGACTGGATCTCCTGCAGGGATTCTTTGTGAGACAGCAGGAGAGGAGACAAAATGTGCAACATAAAGTTCGAAATTTTCTGTGGTTGATACTGGCCAGGGAGGTTAAATAGTGACTAGGGCTGTCATAAAATGTGTAGTGTACCTACATGTAGTGGTCCTCGCAAAAAAGGCTGATCTATTAGAAGGTGTTGTAGAAGAAGCAGCAGCAAGAGATAGTGAGTGAGCTGCAAGTGAAGAAAACCAAGCAGCCCAGTAGCTAGGCCTGTGTGGAGTTTCTACGGTCTTCCTGTGTTTGCTTGGATTTTCTTCAGGTACTCCAGTTTTCTCCCACTTTCCACTGATATGTTGATTGATTTGCTATTGTAACCTGTCCATATATATTGTATTTATTCTTACCCTTATGGCTCCAGTTTTGGTTGAAATAAGTCAAAGATAAACCAATTCAGTTTCTCAGGTAATAAATTAATAAATTCAAAAGTAAAAGACAAATAATTAAAATCATCCATCCTACTGTGTCATCTTAAATGGGTTATCATAATGGAGATCAGGAAAATATAATTTCCTTCTTTTTTGCTAAGAACCACAAACAATTTTCTATGTACATCACTTTTGTACCCTGGTCAGGCAGGTCATCTAAAAAAAGTAGATTACCTTACTTTGGTGATGTTGTTATTCAAGCTATACTCAGTTGATTTCTGCCTTTTACTTGCTGGTAAACTAGAACAGCATGGTCATTCATGTGAGCTGAACTGCACTTCCAGTAGAATCGTATAGGTAGACAGATACAAATCCAGTCTAAAGCTTGGAAGCTTTGACTGCTGTTCATATGGTTTGAAACCAGGGATAGTTCCTCCAGAAGTGATGAAGTGGAACTGATTTAATTCAAAATAAATTTGTTTTGCTTCCTCAAAAGGAAAGCATCATGTGAATGCATGCAGTGGCCTAACATGGTTATTATACCTTTGGGGTCCTTTACTTCTCTGCTTTCTACAGCATAGTAATGTACCATAATTTCTCCTCATTTATGACTTCCTAATTAGATACATATTTAAAAATTAACAGCTAGGTCGTACCCTCATCCTCTTACATAGTCATGGTAACCTAAGCCTAGGGCTTTTACTACATGTAAACATTATTTCACAAATTTCAATGTATAGGTCTTATAACATTTATAGTGATTAGTATTTTAATTGCAGTGTAAATTACAGTAACAGATTAAAAATTTTGCACATCTTTACTGCTCACAGAAGTTAATGTTTCATTTTCTTATACTCTGGAAAATTTCTGTCATGTCTTTGTATTTCTTGGTAGCATTTGTACCAAGAATCACTGGTGTTGGACACAGCATCTCCTCATAAAATTGCCTTTCAGTCACTGCTTTTGATAATGAGTATCTCCATGTGCTTTATATAGTATATATAAATTATGCTTTTTAAAGGCGTTCTTCCATCTCTCTGTTTGCTGTGGTCATACCGCTAAAGGATTCATTGTGGATTAGTCCACTTACCTTGTCAACAAACTAAAATGACATAGTAAATGTGTTTATGTAAACAGCAAACTAGATTATGGATTCCGAAATCAAACTTAAACCAGTGATTTGTAAGTTTAGCTGTGATTAATACTACATTTAGTTTGAAATAACAGGTTATGGCTGAGATTCAAGAAGGTACTGAGACATGTATGCCTCCATGTACACACTACAATACCTTTTTCCGATTCAGCACCCACCCAAACATGGTGCTGCATGGTGCTCTAACAAGAAGATATACAGCACCATGCAGGTCTGGCCCTGTGGCCATGCTGAATGCTAATGAGGCATTCCTGGGGAGAGGCATATGTTAATTAGCCATATGGTCTATCCCTAGGACTGCCTCTGACAAGGCATCTGCATGGCCAAGTTATTCGAAAAATTGCTCAGCCATGTAGATCCTCGCTGCCATCTGCACCATGCTGTAGTATTGAACATGGCAAAAAGGCCATGTTCAACCATCTGCTGTGATCATGATGTGATGATTTGGGTTGGGGGAGCCACTGAACACAACGGAATACTCTGATTGGAAGTGCGATAATATTAACAACATTACTATGGAGATCAGGGGTGGGGGAACCAATAGACATCAGGGATAAATCGAAGATTACTTAACAGCATTGACAGCACAACAGGGATCAGGGTGGAGGTAACCACTAGACA
Organism: Protopterus annectens; assembly: GCF_019279795.1. Lineage (NCBI taxonomy): Eukaryota > Metazoa > Chordata > Ceratodontiformes > Protopteridae > Protopterus > Protopterus annectens. The sequence continues at coordinate 369,768,657 of NC_056751.1, forward strand.
CTGGGGATTACTTTTTCTGAGGTGATCAGGGATGGATAAGTGTGTGGGGAGGATTCAGTAGACACCTGGGACCGCTCTGATTGGAAGTGGTGTTATGGAACCATAAACAGTATGGGGATGGTCTGTGGTACTAGTTAGGTTATGTAACAGCACTTCAGCTATTATGGAGGTAGGGAGAACCACAGGAAGGCAGATGCTAAGGGCTAGGTACAGGAACTATGGTGTGTGTGTGTGTGTTTGGACTCATGTTTGTCTACTTGTGTGTATAGAAGAGGGATATGGGTAAATGCTACCACCTACACAAACAAAGGTTACTACTGTGACATGCAGATCAGCAATGATTTGCAATTCATGATAGTAAATGCGATTCTGAGACAAGCAAATTAGCAAATAAAACATCACTGAATCAAATTTTCACATCATTGGAGCAGGGTCTTTCTAGCACAACCCATACAGCTCATGTTAGGGCCTTTAATTAATCACCAGGTATGTTTTTTTCCTTTTGTACTCCCCAAGTATTCATATGTTATACATATATAATATATCTCCTGTATGTAACCATGGTAGTATAATATATAATTTGTAATCCCTGCTTCTGTGTGTGTTTGTTTGTGGTATGTATCTTAACAATGTCAAACTTAGGTTCAAGATGATAATTATATTGCCGAGTTAACAAATTATGAATACATAAATTAAACTACTTACTTGGGTAGCCTTGCTGTCAGCCCCTTTAAATGAATGTGTATCACAAAGACTCATTAAGTACAGAAGAAATCTTAGGCTGCCAAACATCTTACCTTCAGCAGCTAAAAAAAATCTTGTAGCAGCCTTATCTGTGATGGTGGTTTTATTCAGTCTTGGATTGTTCAACTCACTTCAAGCTATCTAAAGAAAGTAGAAGAATGCAGCACACTCCTTTAGTTGTTTACAGGTATTTATATAATTAAAGCAGTTTCATTTTTTCAAGGGGGCTTCCTCTGTGATGGCCCATCTGTATAGAAATCTTGGTTGTAGGAAGTTGTAGCTCGGGTACAGATCTGCTGCACAATCACTTTATGTATCTTTCATCTCACACTTGAATTACTGCTTTCCTGTTGGATACATTAATCCAGGCTGTCCTACATTTGCCAGCAAGTGATATTTCAGTAGCTTAAGTTTGCTATTTCTGGCAAAAGATCAAGCCATGCACTTAGATGTTTAGGCTATCACTCAATGCACATTTTCATTAGTATTGCATACTTTGGCCAATCTAATTACATCTCTAACTATGATATCATTATTTCTGAAATCTACCATAGCCTGCATGTAGCTTGGTGCTATTTGGGAATAGACTAAATGTTGTGCTATTACTTGCTTTTTTACCTTTAACAGTATAGAAACAGTCCTTATGCCTGTGTTCATTCTGCAAAGGGCTTCTTATCCAGTGCTTTGACAGAAGTACATGTTTTGATATTTGATGTGATCCATGTGGATTTTATAAAAGTGCTAACTTTTTTCTTTGGATTAATTGCTTTTAATCATTCAGTGTTCCAAGTGGTAAGAGCTTCAGTCTAGTTATTTTCTTAGATTAAGTTCACATTATCTGTTTACACCACATCTCTTATCTTATCTTTACTCTAAGTTGACCTTTGTAACTTGTTTAATTGCTTGTTTTTCATAATCTGAAATTGCTATTCATTGTTCAAGAGTGGACAAAGTCTACTATTAATACATTATTAATTAATATAACACCTACATTGCTCAACTGCCCTCTTAAAATTAGGCCACCACATACATTGTCGGAAATATTTTCCAGAAGATGTTACTTTTGGAGTGAATATTATTTTACCATGGTAAGGCATCATTCCAAATTAGCAACAAATACATCTGTTTACTTCATTGTGTTTCACCAAAATTACACAGGAAGGATAGAAATTGGTTATTATACATCCAATTAATTAGTTACCTACACAGAAGCCCAATTTTCATTCTAATGAAGCTTTGTCAGGGTAGCTGGGATACTGAGGAACAAATACATACAATCATTCTTAAGGCATAGAAGTCAGTTGCTAAAGTAACAACTACACAAAACATATTAGCATTCATTTAAATAATCTAGGGATAGTAGTATTCACATAATAAAGCAGTCAGAAAATATTCAGAAATACAAAAATGAGGCATGTTCTTGGATGAAAGGGAGGAGTGTTTTTTAACTCCCTATGGCACAAATAAATGTATCTCCTGAGAGGTATGTCCTGTTTAGTGAGATTTACCTCAGAGAAGACACAAGAGACAACATACGTAACCCAGTACATGGCAACTAAGGTAAAACAGATTATTTTTCCGAAGTATTGTGCAAGGAACATAAGGGATACAATTAAGTACACACTGAGGAAGAAAGGAGGAGGAAGGGAGCTGATATAATAGAAGCACTGAAAAATCTGTAGGGAGAAAATATGGTATAAAATTGATATATGCCTCAAAAATAACGAGAACGAAGTAGGAAGCTGAGGGACACAAACATGGAGGGAAGAAGTATTTTTTATTTATATTTTTACAGAAAGGTTGGCAGGTGATCTCATAATGTTTACTGCTGCCGTGGAACAGATTGTCCATCCATGTAAAACAAAGTTCACCCCTGTCCATATTCAAGTGCAACTTGGATCTATGGATGAGAAACAGTAACATTTACCCAGGAGAGAAACAGTAACATTTACCCAGGACAGCCCCCTGTACTATTAATGGACAGAGGCAGCTCCTAAATTCTTTATCCTACCCATGGATCCCCTCAAATTATCTATGGTATGATTCCAGTTATTTTCAATAGGGCTAATGTATAATTACTGACCATAGGATGGGTAAGACCAATCTATGACCAAATGGGATAGGTTAATTCAAGCACAAAAAGGGAAAATGGTTAGGCTTAAAATGGCCTGCATGGGCAGTTAGCATAGTACTTACCTATGACTGTATAACACAAATATAACAGATGTTGTGGAGGATGAGGCTGAGACCCTTAAAAAGGGCTTTCAATGGATTGTTAGGTGAGCTTAGAGATGGCCATTAAAGTTCAGTGCAGACAAATCTACATATTCCAAATGAGATGTAACAACCTATACACAAAGTATGAGTTAGTAAGATATGATGCACCAGCTTTTGTAGGAAAGACAGAAGGACAGGAATATGACACAGACATCAAATTAAAGGTAAAAAATACTATTTATAAGTAATAAGGTGCTTCTTCATGGAAATAATGATGGGTGAATGGAACAATTTACTGAAAAGTTGGTAGAAAAACAACCACAGAATCATTCAAAAATATGAGAGATAGGGAAACGTGTTGAAGTAGTGTAGACGAAAGAGAAGTAGAAAAGTGGATGCATAGCTTCATAAGTTCATAGTTTCATAGAAGGTTACTAGGCTAATGGCCTTTGAACTTCCACAAGCCTAGCCGTATTTATCCCAAGTTGCCACAATTGTTGGTGGTTAGGTAAGTGAAGTTTGCAGAGGTAAGGGTCTATGGTTGTAATACCAACTTCCTCTGTCCAGGAGGGACATGGGTGCCATCCCAGGAGTGAATTTTGGGTCACCCTTCCATTGATCTAGGTTGCGGTTGAAGAGGGTTAGAGAAGAGCTCTGCTTCATGTGAAATGTAAATTTGTTCCAGAGAAGTGGCAGTCTCTGGGAGATATATTTATCTCTCCAGCATGACCTGTTCATGTCAGAGGCTATATTAAGCTCCCTGGAGTGAATGACCCTCATGCAGTTTAATTTACGAATATTTTTCATTTCTATCAAGTCCAGGTCACAGAATCTCCTGTAAGCCAGGCATAGGTCACTCCTTAGCAACCTCTATGAGACAGAATACAGTGAAAGAGCTTCCAGTCTTTCCATGTAAGAATAGTTTTGTGTACCTTGTAATTTCTTGGTGAGAAAACACTGTTCTCTCTCCAATTGTTGCAGGTGTCTGGTGAGGTACATGCAAAAGGAAGCATTGTACACAATTAATGGTCTGATGAGGGCCAAGTATAATGGGATTATAACATCATTACATCTAGATGCAATGCCTTTACTTATAAGATGTCCCACATAGAAGGATTTCCTTAGTTAGTTAGCTAGTGTACTGTAGATACATGATGGTCAAAGTTCAGATTGCTATCAACCTGAGTACTCAGATCATGTACCACTGGGTCTACACTTGGAGTGCTGTCTATAATGTACTTAGCAGGGATGCCAGCTTTCACAAAGGCAACAATAATGCATTTTTTGTATTTAGCTTTAATCTGTGGATTTGCACCAGTCATTTGTCTGTGTTAACCCTGTCTGCAGTATATTAACATAATTGGGGGGGGCTCATTGATTTTTTTCCCAGTTTGCAGTCATCAGCTAACTTGGTCAGCCACAGATCATGCAAGTTTGACTGAACTTCTGAGGAATAAATTCAGAACAGTAAGGGTCCCAGAACATAACCCTGTTGTATGTCACTGTTGACTGGTCTTTTGCTAGAAGTGAAGTCACCCACTTTGACAATATGTGCCTGTCAGTGAGCCAGTTATCTTCCCATCTGGTAGTGTAGGGATAATTCCCAATTGGGAGAGTTTCTGTGTAATACCTGAGTGGGGGATTGTGTTGAGTGCTGTGGCTAGGTCAAGGAGGTGATATGCACTATCTTTCCCTCGTCCAGGGCCTTGATGACTTTTTTGAAGAGGTCACGCATGTTTAACAGGCATGATCTACCTTTAATGAATCCGAACTGGGTTGGGTCCAGAGTTTGGAGAGTACCTATGTTCTTGTTAATAAAGTCCACAATGATTCTTTCCATGGCCTTGCAGATGAGGCTAGTCAAGCTTATGGGCCTATATTTCCCAGAGTTGGTTGATGGTCCACCTTTGTTCAGAGGGATTACTGTTGCTGTCCTCCATTCCACCGGAGCAAAGCCAGTTCATAGGCTACTGTTAAACAGGGATCCAAATGGGTCTGCTAGGTCATATTTTAAGTTGTTTAAAAGGCAACCTTGGATGTTGTCTGGTCCCATTGATGCCATGTTTTTTATCTTGGAGAGTGCAGAGATGACTTGCTCTCTTGAGATAATAGGCTGAGGAATGCTGGCTGGAATACTTTGGGAGATGACTGGTGGAGACGTGGATGACATTTGCCCTAAATCTGTCAGGTAGCAGGTTGGCTATTACCTCCAGATGAGTTTGGATGGTGCCATCCACAACCAGTTCAGCACATAGGTGGGTATTCCCTTTTAGATTTCCCAAGTAGTTAAAGAATGTCTTATGATTATCCGTAGCTAGCGAGGCTATTTTTGCTTTTTAATTAGCTTTGGAGGACCTGACCAGATCTCTAATTTGTTTTTTTTAAGCTAGAGGGTGATTTCTTCCTTTGCTGAGCTGGTTACCTCTTGTTCTTGCAGATTAGTGTCTTTCTGTTGTTGTATAGCCTGTTTATACTAGGGGTCACCAGGGTGGCTTATTTTTCAGCAAGACCTGGTCTTAATCTGGTCAGGTACAACTGATTCTATACAACTGCTTAAATGGTTATACAGGGCATTGGTGTACATGTCTGCATAAGACTCTGTGTTATCTATGTTCAAGCGGGCTTTGAAATTTCTTATGCTATCATTAATAGGAGGTAATTTGTCTCTGAAGAATTCTTAACCATGTTTGAGCTTCATGGGGTAACTGGTCTTAAAATTACATTGAATGAGATTGATTTATGGTCCGACCTTATCAGGGAGGACATCACATGGCGGGCTGCAATGCTTTCCCATGTTGGTGAGTACTATGTCCAGGATATTTGAGTCTCTTGTGGGTGTGATGAACAGGTGTTCCAGAGCATTTACATTGATAAAGTCCAAGAACCTCTGAGCTGGGTCTATATTAGATCACTGAATGCTTAAAAAAGCGAATGGTGATTAATCGACCCTATGTAAGCGAAAGCTTACAATTTTGAACTGTCAGAACAGCGATTTTTTTCCTAGGGAAAAAAATCGCTTTTCCAACAAAATTAAATAAATAAAATACTTTAAACATTGCATTAAGTGGGGGTCTTCGCCCCCCACATCCCCCCTCACTTAAATATACGAACTCCGAGACTGCACTACAGTGCAGAAAATGGCAAAGTAACAAAGCAGCCAAGTGAATTCTTTCCCAGGGAAAGAATTTGCTTAAAAGCCGCTTCGATATTTTGCCATTTCAGGCTTTTGAGTTCAACCAAGACGCATTCAAAAGAATGCATCTTTGGTCTTCTAATAGGGAACCTCTGAGCCAGCATGTTTGTGGTTGTGTATGTTTCCTGGGAATACTAGATAGAATATGTCCTTCTGTTAATACACAAGTTACAAGAAATGGTAAAGAGAGAGAAACCAATGTGCAGTATGGCGGTGGCAGGTAAGTGGATTAGAAAAATGTCTATGTTGTACAATTTTGTTCTTGTAGTTTGAAAGCCTGAGGTGTCTTCCACTGAACAAATGTAGGATTTCATGTCACTGACAGTAGCCTCTCTAGTGTGCAGGGAATAGATTACCTGCTATAGAGTACAACGCCCCTTTTGGTATGTACCTCACAAGACATCTACAACTGAAAAGGCCGCAGAAACACCTCACAAAGAGGATTACTTGCCTCAAACAGATGCCCTATGCAGACCGTCTCAAAAAACTCCATCTTTACTCAGCCGCATATCACCTACTCAGAGACATTCACTGCCTAACATGCTATGTCAAACACAGAGCTGTTGGACATGCTTCACTTAAAGAAATCCCAATCCCTCCATGCTACACACTCTGTGGACTGAAACCTTGTCACCACAATAAACAAAACATGCTTGAGGGATAGATTCCTGTCCCAGAGACTTCCCATACTCTGGAACAAACTACCTATCTATATCAAACAAAGCTCCTTATTGGCACTCTTCAAGAAAAATCTTGATGATTGGATGAGAAATAGAAAATTCACCCCGGGGATCACCGCTGTGGCTCTGCTCGACAGGGGCAAAGGAAAATAATTTTCTTGGGTGGCAAAAGCCAGCGTACCTTTTTGGCTAGGCTTATATAGGCCCTAGGGCTAGTAGCCTAGTACCTACCTGGGAACCTATGAACCTGTGTTATACAAGGGGGTAAGTAGAAGTTAGAAATCTGAGTAGAGCTGCTGCAGCCTAAATCTAAAGCAGTTCTGGCCGATCAGTATGGAACAGTACATTTTTAGAGGTAAGCAGTATTTCCTAAGTCATGCTTCAGTCCTTCCCAAATCTCCCCACCCCCTTCTATCACTGTGCTGCACAAGTTAAATGATCAAAGTATTGCAGCAACAGAAGGATGAATATCTACCCATGAATATATGACATTTGGGATGACCAGTTATTCTACAGTGTCTTTCAAAAACCACAACATGATCAACATTTAACATTTTGATTTTTTAATTGTTTGAGTCTCTTTTGCTGCAGGCTGTTGACTAAAAAAAATTGAAAACAATAATTAGTTCTTGTCAAAAAATAAATAAGGAATTTTTCATTTTCAGATGTGCATATATATGTGCTTCAGTTTATACATTCTCATAATCTTCTAAAATATACATGGATATATAATAGGTTTGTAGTGCATGGAGTAATGTTAGGATGAAATATCAGTTAAATGACACCCTGGTTCAGAACTTCTATAGCATGAGATCTGATCTTAACAACACTTTACAATTGTTAAGCAACCCTGATGCTCTTAACACCATGTTTAGTGCTATAGTAGTGCTGAAACAGGGTGTTATTCAACTGATATCTCTAAATAACAGCAGCAAGACATGAAATGGGTTAATTTAATTTCTGTTTCTGTCTGCTTTCTACATTAAACTCACTAAAAATGTACTTGGGAACCAGCTGCTTCCCTTACACAGCGGTTCCAAAAATGCATTACTGACTTTCAAAGCTGGCACAACACTTCTTTTATTTTTTCAGTAACCAGTAGCACATGGAGCAGGTAAATCTTCATGTACTACAAAGAATCATGAAAAGATCTCCAATAGTAACTGAATATTATGTGTTCTCGACATGGAAGCCAAGATTCACTTTATGAGCTTCGCTCTCGAGGTGAATTTCCTGGCATCCATGTGTCGAACACATAATAACCAAGTTATGACTGGTAAAACGATCTTTTGCCTCTATGTTGTACATAGAATCAGAGATGTTGAAAATACTATTGTAGAGTTGTAAAAAAACATAAAATGCCATTACACGTTTCTGTTGTTTTATGACTAATCTGCATTCATTGCTCTCAAATTAATAGAAACATAAAATAAAACTCAAGAGTCAAACAAATAGTAACATTCCTTTGCAAATTTGCCACCATAAACTATCATACATCACTTCTGAAATTCCCCATATTTTCATGAAATAATGTCCTAAACTGGGAATATTTCCCTTTTTTTTTCCCCCAGGCGAATCAGTAACAAGGTCTTCTTCAGCTATGTCAAGGACTTCAAAGGAAACACACAGCAGTTTGCAGAACTGGTGGTAAATGGCACAACCTTCACCGTCCATGGTGACATAGCAAATCTACTGGCTGATAAATTTAGGTCTAACTTTATCTTCCACTAACCCCCGCTACTCCTTGTGAAATCCCTTCTAGCGTATCCCACCCCCAACTTATCAACAGGGAGCAGGTCCTGTTGGTGTTTGCTAAGGCCAAAAACACTGCTTCAGTGGTCCCTAACAATATCCCTAGTTGCCTCCTAAATAGCCTAAAATATGACCTAGCAGGGCCACTTGAGGCACTCTTCATCTACAGACCCAAAACAGTTTATGTGGCAGGTGAATGGAGGGCCACAACGGTCATCCTCCTTCATAAGGGTGGACCATCAACCAACCTCAGGAACTACAGACCCATCAGTCTGACAAGTCTAATGTGCAAAACCATGGAAGAATTATCATGCAAATGATCATCAAGCACATTGGCAACTTATAGACAATAGACCCATCCCAGTTTGAATCTATTAAGGAAACGTCTTGCCTACTCAACATGGTAGGCTTCTTCAAAAGTGTCACCAAGGTTATATATGAGGGGAAACTGCGCATACCACCTACCTTGACCTGCCGTGCATTCAGTACAGTACCTCTGTCAGAAATTATAGATAAACTCTTAGAACTAGGCATAAATCCATACATACATTTCTGGATTGCTAGCTGGTTCACAGATAAGACCCAAAAAGTCATGATTGGTGAGACCACCTTCATCAGGAAACCAATCACCAGTGGAGTATTCCAGGCTCCATGTTGGACCTGCTCCTGTTTGGCATCTATTTCTCAAAGACAAGGTTAATGTTAAAGGCCTCTGGCTTACTAAGTTTGCAGATGACTGTAAATTGGGGGCTATCACAGATTCCCTCTGTGCCACCAACGTCATACAAGAGGGACCAACACAAATAAATGACTGGTGCCAAGGTCATGGATTAAAACATAACACACAGAAGTGCATTATAATGCCCTTTGGGAATTTGTCCAGCCATGCTAATTGCTCTATTGATAAAACACTTGAAGAGTTGATCTGGAGCCATGTGTAGACAGTAATCTGGCCTTCAACCAACATGTAACCACAATAGTAAGAAAATCAGGGCCTATATTAGATAATCGAACGTTTGAAAATTCAACTGTCATATGGTTGACACCATATGATCAAACTTTCAAATGTTTGAATATTTAATAAATAAAAATAAAATACACAAAACACCTACCTGAATGCCCTAAGCAGGGGGGCAACCCCCCCGCTCTTTAAATATACCAACTCCCACATTGCACTACAGTGCAGAAAATGGAAATCTTCCCTTTCCGCACTGTACATAGATCTCCATTAAAATGTTTGAATATTCAAAAATCCGATCATGTGGTGTTGACCATATGAGACTCGAAATTTTGAATGTTTGAACATTTAATATAGACCTGAAAATCATTCTATGTCATCCAACTCATAAACAAGGGTATCATCGAATACAATGGCATGTACCTAACCAGACACTTGCAGCAGCTGGAACACTCTCAATGATTCCTCACCAGGACAATTAAGGGTATGAGTTATACACAGATCTCTCTTCATATGCACAACTTTGGTTCCTTTCAGAGGGTGGTGCTGATGCACTGGATACTTTAGTTCAATATTGTAACAAATCAATTTCCTTGACTTGGGATTCCTTAGCCCTGGTCATATTTGCCCAGTCTCTATAAAGAGATGCCGATCTCAACCTTCCCAAGACTTTTAACACAATTCCCCACTCTGGCATCATTAAGAAACTCTCCCAGATAGGGCTTAACTAGGGGTCAAAATGGAAAGATGATAAGTCAGCAAGTAAAGGAGAATATTATTACTGAAATTGAATTCATCGTCAAGTTTTGGTGAGTACCTTCGCAAGGTGGACCCTGTTTTTCACAAAATCTCACCAAGATGACACTGATATATAGACTGTATATCGCATACATCATGGACAGAAGTAGGTTAAAAATTAAAAAAGAAAAGAGAGCTGGCTATACAAGACCCAGGATAAAAAAGTGCCCAATCCTGGTAGGCACACTGGTGCCAGGACTTGAAAAGATGACAGTGTAGAATCCTCAAACTACGGAAACATTCTTGCAATGGGGTCATGTTGTAGAAGGAAGTAGTAGTCCACAAAAATCACAAAAATTGATAGGCTAGAAAAGAGCCATAAAGAAGATAGACTAGACTATTGAGGATAAGAAAAAAATATGTATTGTTAAAATTATGCAAGAAGCCCAGAATTTCCAGACAGAAGATATACAAAAAGATTAAGAGAGAAATTAGAGGAAAGAAAAATACTTGCACAAGAAAAACTGTTGAAAGCTTCAAATAAAAACGTGTGTTCATTCATACAACAGATTTATGAAAAACATTATATAGACCAAGAAACCTTGGGCCATTTGGAAAAAGAAGCAACTGAGGAAGTGTGAAAATATAAAGAACAAAATCTAGCGATTTTTGAAAGGTATAAAAAAGAAATATGGGCATGGGAAAGAAAGAGAGATCTGATATGGGGCATTATTTATACAAAGGAAAAAAAATAATTAATCAGTACAAAAAAAGTAACCCAAAAGATATTTGAAGAGAAATGTAGGCAAAGGCATCCAGATATGGAAAATTTCACAATACAAAAAATAAGATCACAAAGAGGGAGTGCAGAACAGAAGATTAGTAAAGTAGGAATTAAAAAATAGAAGCTGAAGTTATGGAATACCTACAGAGTGAAGGATTTAGCATAGAAAGTCCAACATGGGTTATATCACAGCATGATGGAACAAGGAGTCCCCCAAGTAAGAAGAAACAGTAGGAGCAGGCGACATCTGAGGAAGAAATATGGACATGGGAAAGAGAGAGATTTAATATGGTGCAATACTTATACAAAGGGGAAAGCAAAACTAACCAATGCAAAAAGGGCAGCACCAAAGATATTTGAAGAGAAATACAGGTAAATGCATCCAGATATGGAAACATTTACAATACAAAAAAATAAGAAAACAGAGAGGAAAAGTAGAAAAAATAATTAGTAATGGAGAAGTTAAAGAAATAGAAACTGAGGTTATGGATTGCCTGTGAAGTGAATGATTTAGTGTAGAAAATCTAATTTTGACAACATCACAGCAGGATAGAGCAATGGATCCCCAAATTAAGTAGAAACCAGTGGCACAGGAAACATCTGATCAGTTGCCATATGAAGATACTTTGGAGCTTTCCACAGGAAACCAGTATAAAAGTTCAGTTGAAGTTGTAATGCAAGGGAAGGAACACGAAACCGGGCAACTCTGACACAGTCAGTGTTGTGGAGTGATAGGCCAGTGAGTTCCCATATGAAAGAGCAATGGATGACACAGGAGAAAACTGAAGTGAATGTGGCACAGGAAGATGCTCTGGAACTTTCTGTACAATGTGCACAAGAAATGAAGAACAAAGAATGTGCCCCCAGTTTAGAAGAAAATAATCTAAGTGAAGAGTTGCTTGATTTAATAGAGATGGACAGACATATTAAGATCAATGAAAGAAACAGACTACAGAAATTAGTAAAACCCAAAAAGCTAGAAGTTTGGTAAAACAAATGAACACAGTAATTAGGACTGTTCATAGAGATCTATGTGATATAACAGAAGTAAAGAGGATATATTACTGTGCAACTAGATTAATATCAAATAAAAGTTTTACCACAAAAAAACACAGTGCAGTAAGGGAAAGGAAGGGAGAAATCAAACGCCATCATGGAAGTATCGAATACAGAAAACTATAAAAACACAGTGCAGTAAGGGAAAGGAAGGGAGAAATCAAACGCCATCATGGAAGTATCGAATACAGAAAACTATAAAACACAGTGCAGTAAGGGAAAGGAAGGGAGAAATCAAACGCCATCATGGAAGTATCGAATACAGAAAACTATAAAACACAGTGCAGTAAGGGAAAGGAAGGAGAAATCAAACGCCATCATGGAAGTATCGAATACAGAAAACTATAAAAACACAGTGCAGTAAGGGAAAGGAAGGGAGAAATCAAACGCCATCATGGAAGTATCGAATACAGAAAACTATAAAAACACAGTGCAGTTAGGGAAAGGAAGGGAGAAATCAAACGCCATCATGGAAGTATCGAATACAGAAAACTATAAAAACACAGTGCAGTAAGGGAAAGGAAGGGAGAAATCAAACACCATCATGGAAGTATCGAATACAGAAAACTATAAAAACACAGTGCAGTAAGGGAAAGGAAGGGAGAAATCAAACGCCATCATGGAAGTATCGAATACAGAAAACTATAAAAACACAGTGCAGTAAGGGAAAGGAAGGGAGAAATCAAACGCCATCATGGAAGTATCGAATACAGAAAACTATAAAAACACAGTGCAGTAAGGGAAAGGAAGGGAGAAATCAAACGCCATCATGGAAGTATTGAATACAGAAAACTATAAAAACACAGTGCAGTAAGGGAAAGGAAGGGAGAAATCAAATGCCATCATGGAAGTATCGAATACAGAAAACTATAAAAACACAGTGCAGTAAGGGAAAGGAAGGGAGAAATCAAACGCCATCATGGAAGTATTGAATACAGAAAACTATAAAAACACAGTGCAGTAAGGGAAAGGAAGGGAGAAATCAAACGCCATCATGGAAGTATCGAATACAGAAAATTATAAAGCAATTAAGACGAGGTGTCACTGTTAGAAGAGTATACAAGTGGGAACAGATCAACAAAAATACTCAGAAAGATAGATATGATAAAAGCAATGCACAGTATTATAACAGATCAGGATCTATCGTGCACTATTGCAAGCAAATTAAAAATATCAGCGCAAGCAGAAAAAGTTAGAAGATATGTGGAAACGTGTAAAGGAAAAGTACAAAATAAGCAATTTACTGATGACCCAAAAAAGTTTTATAGACAACTGAGAAGCATGACAAGATAAAATGAAACACCACCATAAAAGAAGAAATAGATACATTTTGGAGAAATATCTATAAAGATCCTGTAGAACATAAGAAATATGTTAAATGGATAGAGGAAGTTAAAAAAGAAATTCAAATCTACAGGATTTGAAATGGGATGAAGTAACTACCAAAGAGATTGAAACAAAGTTAAGAAAATCTCCTAACTGGAAAAACCCAGGCCCAGATGTAGTACTTAATTTCTGGCTTAAAGTATTAACATCTTTACATGAAGAAATAGCCATGAGTAAGAACTATTTGTATGCACAATCCGAACAGACACTAACCAGGTTACTGACAGGAAAAACAATACTCCTACTTGGGAGTGAACCTGCAAGATATCCTAAAAACTATAGACTAAAAACCTGCCTTCTGACAACATATAAACTGTATGCTGGAAATGATGCCAGCAGAGTTTATAGTCATTTAGAAGAAAACCCAATCATTGCAGTAGAACAAAAGGGTAATAAAAGAAAGATATATGGAAGAAAGGATCATTTGTTGTTAAAGTCATAATGGAGAACTGTAAAAAGGGAAAGAATTTAAGTATGGCAAGGTTAGACTACAAAAAAGCATTTGACAGTATCCCACATTCATGGATAAAAGATTGCTTAAAAATATATGATGCATCCTACACTGATCAATTACATTACAGTGACCATGAAACAGTGGCAAACCACTTTGCAATTAAGCCACGATAAAGGAAAAATGATTATTCCAGGGATAAAAATCCAAAGGGGGATATTCCTGAGTGGCTCTTTGTCAACGCTGGTCTTTTTTCTTACCCTTAACCCATTAAGCTGTCTACTTAACAGATTAGGATATGGCTACAGTTTAGCTTCCAGAATACAACAAAGGGTAAATATTTCTTATCTCCTTTTTGTGGACAATGTAAAACTATATAGTTTATCAAATGAGGAACTGTAAGCACAACAGCAAGTGGTCAAAACTTTTTCAGATGATATAAGAATGTCATTTGATAAATGTGCAAAAGCAACATTTAAAGCAGAAAAGCTGCAGCATCTAGAAAACATCCGTTTGGAACATGAATGTGATATAAAAGAACTTGAGCAACAGGGAGTGTATAAATATTTGAGACTTGATGAAGGATTAACAATAAAACATGAACAAATGTGAATAAAACTAAGGAATATTTTAGAAGACTTAAATTAATATTGAAAACATTGACATCTATGAACAAAGTCCAAGCTATAAACCAATTTGCTCTTCTTGTCCTAACGTACAGTTTTGGAGTGATTGATTGGCCCCAAAAGGTGTTGGATAGGTTGTACAGGAAAACAAGAAGGTTCTTCATGCTCATCAAATGATCTATAAAAATCAATGCATGACAAGCCTATATATTCCCCATTCTGAAGGAGGTATGGGCCTCCTTGAAACTGGTTATATGTATATATCAGCAATCGTAGGACTGCATACATATCTGCTGACCTCACAAGACCCAAACATAGTGAAAATTTTAAAACATGAAGAGAATAAATCTAGGTTGACTTCCCTGCTTAGTTTAGCAGGAGCATATCAGCGTCAAGTGGGAATGGAAATCAGATGAGAAGTAGATAAAGCTCAGACAGCAACTGAATGTGCCAAAGAACAAAAGAGAGAATATAAGGCGAAGGATCAGATGAGAAGGCAAGAAATGTGGAAAATCATAAAAATAGTTGCAAGTATAGAAAAGTCTTGGAACAACCTCATGTTGATCATGACTGAATGCAGGAAGGGTTAAGGAGAGGTGAATTTAAACCAAATGACAAAAGGTCAGTATTGGTGGCCCAAGACAGTGGAATGTACACGTTGGTTTACAAAGTCCATTGAACATGTGGGAGAAACAAACAAATGTAAGTTTTGTTAAACAGAACTGGAAACAGTCAAACATCTTGTTGCTGGCTGTGATATACTAATGGCAGAAGTACTGTATGCTGAAAGGCATAATAATGTGGCAAGGCTGTTGCATTGGGGATTGTGAAAACATTATAATATTGAAGTAGGTGAAAAACACTGGAAATATGACCCACAAAGCATTATAGAAAATGAAGTTTATATTACATGGGCTTGTCCATTACTAACAGTTAAAAAAAAAACAGATGTGAGAAAACTAGATATAGTAGTCCATGAAAAGAAGACAAAAGTAGCATCGATCATTGAAATTGCTACACCCAGTGAGTATAGTGTCTTACATACGGAGAGACACAAAGTCATAAAATACAAGGATTTGCAGGCAGAAACAAGGGCAATGTGGAAGAAGGATACCCAAACAGTTCCAATAGTGGTGGGAACAATGGGTTTTACAAAAAAAGAATTTACAGTCATGCTTAGATATGTTACTGATACATGTAAGTCCATATGAATTGCAGAAGGAGTCATTACTGGGCACATTGAGGGAGCTGCAAAGTGCACTTCTGCCTAACATCAAAGACTGAAACAATACTAATTTCATGAACTTTAATCATACTTTGACTTAGAAATGGGGTCCACTCTTGTCATGGTATTAGAAACCCAAAAGGCTTGGAGAAATTAAAAGTGAAAAACCTTATTAACAAGGACATAGGTAATCTCCAAGTTCTGGACCTAATCCAGTTCAGATTCATTAAAGGTTTATCATGCCATGGTTGACGACTTCGAGAAAGTCAACAAGGCCCTGGACGAGGCAAAGATAGTGCATACCATCTATCTTGGCTTAGCCAAGGCATTTGACACAATCTTCCCTTCAGTTATTATAGAGAAACTCTCCCAATTGGAAATTAACCCCTACGTTATGACATTACAACATGGGTAGCCAACTGGCTCACCGACAGGAGACATGCTGTCAAATTGGGTGACTTTACCTCTAACAAAAGACCAGCCACCAGTGGAGTACCACAGGATTTTGTGCTGGGCCCCTTACTGTTCAGAATGTATTGCTCAGAAGTATAGGTAAATTTAAACAGTCTGTGGATGACCAAGTTCACTGATGATTGCAAATTGGGAGCAATCTTTGAGTCTTCCAATAATGTTAATATACTACAGACAGGGTTAATGCAGACAAATGATTGATGCCAAAGCCATGGATTAAAGCTAAATGCAAAAAAATGCATTATTATTCCCTTTGGGAAGGCTGACATCCCTACTAATTACATTATAGACAGCAGCCCCTAAGTGTAGACCCAGTGGTATGTGGTCTTGGTACTTAGGTTGATAGAAATCTGATTTTTGAACACCATGTATCCACAGTAGTAAGGAAGTCCTTCTATGTGGTTCATCTTATAAGTAAAGGCATCACATCTAGATGTAAGGATGTCATAATTCCATTATACTCAGCCCTCATCAGACTAATAATTGAGTACAATGCTCCCTTTTGCATGTACTGCATCAGACACCTGCATCAACTGGGAAGACCACAGAGGTTTCTCACCAAGAAATTACAGGGTACACAAAGCATGTCTTGTGCAAAAAGACTGAAAGTCCTCTTGCTGTGTTCTGTCTCCTACATGCTGCTAAGGGGTGACCTGTACCTGGCTTACAGGGCAGTCTCTGACCTGGCCCTGATTAGAAATGTGAAACATTTGTAAATTAACTGCAGGCAGGTCACTCGCTCTAGGATATTAACCTAGCCTTTGACATGAACAGTTCATGCTGGAGAGAAAGCTACATCTCCCAGAGACTGCCACTTCCCTGGAACAAGCTTCCAATCCACGTGAAACAGAGACCCTCCCTAACCCTCTTCAAATGCAACCTAGATCAATGGATGCTTGACTGCAGATTCACTCCTGGGGTGGTGCCCATATCCCTCCTGTACAGTGGAAGTCAGTATTAACTACCACAGACGCTTACCTCTGTGAACTTCACTCACCTAAGCACTGACAACAGTGGCAATTTGGGATAGATATGGCTAGGCTTGTAAGGGCTCTCGGCCCATTAGCCTAGTAACCTCCTATGAACCTATCATTATATTACTGACATGCACAACAAACAGCTAGAAGTTCCCCCTGTATTGTTTAAATTTTGACAAAGTCTGGTTATTTCTGCTGTATACTGACAGATTATTCCATCTCATGAGAGCCACATTCCTAAAGGTTCTATTCCCCACTCAGCCCACTGCTAGATTAAAGGTAAGGTAAGACGTCTCAAGACTGGGGTGTGCTGTGCAATCCTAAAACAGATTATTTATCAGTCACAATCCATGACACACCTTCTGTGGGAAAATAAACAGAAAAGGTCTGTGGTGGAATATATAATAATCAAACTGCTGATAACATATTAGTGCTGCATGCTTAAATAGGCATAATGACAAAAGAAAATATGAATCTAACAGCTCTTTGACTCAATTATTGCAATACTTAAAGCAAACACTTTACCAGGTCTGGTGCTTTTGTGGCAGAAAATGAATAGCATATTTGCTTTGATCTGGAAATTCCCTATGAACTAAGTACAGTGGATATAAAAAGTCTACACACCCCTGTTAAAATGCCAGGTTTTTGTGATATAAAAAAATGAGACCACAATAAATAATTTCAAAACTTTTCCCACCTTTAATGTGACCTATAACCTGTACAATTCTAATGAAAAACAAACAAATCTGTTAAGGGAAAAATAAAAAAATGCACAATAAGCTGGTTGCATAAGTGTTTACACCCTTAAAAAATACTTTGTTGAAGCACCTTTTGATTTAATTACAGCATTCAGTCTTCTTGGGTAGGAGTCTATCAGCATAGCACATCTTGACTTGGCAATATTTGCCCACTCTTCATTGCAAAAGCGCTCCAAATCTATCAGATTGCAAGGGCATCTCTTGTGCACAGCCCTCTTCAGGTCACCCACAGATTTTCAATTGGATTAGGGTCTGGGCTCTGTCCAGGCCATTCCAAAACTTTAATTTTCTTCTGGTGAAGCCATTCTTTTGCTGATTTGGATGTATGCTTGGGGTCATTGTTATGTTGAAAGGTGAAATTCCTCTTTATCTTCAGCTTTTTAGCAGATGCCTGAAGGTTTTGGGCAAAAAGTGACTTGGTATTTGGAACGTTCATAATTCTCTCCACCTTGACTAAATCCCCAGTTCCAGCTGAAGAAAAGCAACCCAAAGCATGATACTGCTACAACCATGCTTCACTGGGGGGGTGGTGTTCTTCTGGTGATGCAATGTATTGCTTTTGCACCAAATGTACCTTTTGGAATTGTGGCCAAAACGTTCAATCTTGATCTCATCAGACCATAATACATTTTTTTTCCACATGCTTTTGGGAGACTTGATGTATTGTTTTGCAAATTTTAGCCAGGCCTGGATCTTTTTCTTTGTAAGAAAATGCTTTCATATTGCAACCCTACCCCCATAGGCCAGACATATGGAGAATATGGGAGATTGTTGTCACATGTAGTACGCAACCAGTACTTGCCAGAAATTCCTGCATCTCCTTCAGTGTTGCTGTAAGTCTCTTGGCAGCCTCTCTGACCACATTTCTTCTTGTATTTTCATCAATTTTGGAGGGATGTCTAGTTCTTTCCAACATCACTGTTGTCCATATTTTCTCCACTTTTTGATGACTGTCTTCACTGTGTTCCATGCTGTATCCAATGCTGTGGAAATTTTTTGTGCTCTTCTCCTGACTGATACTATTCAACAATGAGAAGCCTTTGATGCTTTGTAAGCTCTCTGCAAACCATGGCTTTTGCTGTAGCAGGCAACTGAGTAAACATCAGGAAAATATCCGACCTGCCTAACCAGTTCCTTCTTTTTGGGTTTAAACATCAGGAAAATCCTAATAGGATAGCTGAACTTTATTTGGGGCAAATCAGAGTCTCTTTAATTGATGGCAAGTGTGTACCCAAGAAGACTGAATGCTGTAATTAAAATAAAAGGTACTTCAACAAAGAATTAGTTTAAGGGTGTGCACACTTATGCAACTAGCTTATTGTACATTTTTTATTTTTTTATATTTTTTCCCCTAACAGATTTGTTTGTTTTTCAATTGAATTGTACATGTTATAGGTCACATTAAAGGTGGGGAAAGTTTTGAAATGATTTATTGTGGTCTCATTTTTTATATCACTAAAACCTGGCATTTTAACAGGGGTGTGTATACTTTTTATATCCACTGCATCTGAAACACTTGTACTGCTCACTTTGTTTTACAGATAAAAGAATTCCAAATCTTTCCAGGAAAAACAGCTCCCTGCAACATAAAACAAATAATTGGCCATTAAGTATCAGTAGCCAGCATCAGCCATGGCCTGATGTAACCAACCTGCATCATCATCTTTCAGTTAGATTGCATAGTAGATAGGTGGGTTTGTGGCTATTATTCACATCTATATTACGCAATCGAACTTTTAAAAGTTAAAACGTCATAAGGTCGACACCATATGATCGAACTTTTAAAAGTTCGAAAATGTAATAAAAAAAATAACCAAAAAAAAAACTTACCTGAACGGTTTAAGAAGGGGGCAAGCCCCCCCCCCCTGCACCCCACACACCCCTGCTTTTTCAATATACCAACTCCGAGATTGCACTACAGTACAGAAAAGGGAAATATTCACATTCCGCACTGTGCAGAGATCTCCGATGAAATGTTTGAACTTTTAAAAGTCCGATCATATGGTGTCGACCATATGACGGTCAAACCTTTAACAGTTCAGCAACGTGATATAGACCCTATTATTCATGCAGTTTTAGTGGCTAAAGCACACATGCCATATTCCCATGCATACACTGATAGATGTTACAAAATTATCCATTTGTTCAAGTAATGTTGTGTTTTATTGCTTCCCACCAGATCACAGCCCTTGAGTGGTAGTGGTAATAGGTAGTCTCAGTTTCATTACAATGTATTTAAAAAAGTGATTAACTTTTATAAATTATTTTTATTATTGAACAACAAATTAATTGACATAGCTGAATGTGAAAATATATCAGACTGAAAATGTTGTGGATATTTAAAACTCTGCACAAATTTCTAGCTCTGAACAGAACAAGAAGACTTAAGAGTACTCTGGATAGCTGATTGTGCTGCGCTTGAAGTGGGTGTAGTAGAGAGCACAAGGGGCTGTCTTCCAATAATAACGTTTGTATCATTTGTTTGAAGCTATCTGTGCTAAATTCATCCATACAGTCACAGTATGGATGAATTTAGCACAGGGAATGTTGCACTGGAGGTTTCGGGTGGTGGAAATGGTGGTCATGATATATGATGTTATATGACAGGGTTAGTGACAGTTACACATAAATGTGTAGGTATCTCCAGTATAATATGAAAGATCAACAATTTTAACACACACACACACACACACACACACACACACACACACACACACACACACACACACACACACACACACACACACACACACACACACACACACACACACACACACACACACACACACACGCACATGTACACTATATGGATATACAGGTTATTTGAAGGATCACCAGTGAATTCATCTAAGGTATGTCTCAGGAATGTTGGGGAAAACTGAAGCACCTAAGAAAAATGAACATTCGTGGAAAGAAATGAGGATATTGCAAGCTCGAGAACCAAACATAGTGAGACAGTAAATCTGTTACAGCACCGTGTTACCCTTATCTAGCTTCCTGTCTTTCAGTGTTTATTAAGTACACATCACCTTGTACACCTGAAAGTAATCTCCTGTTTGAAAGTGCAGTCTCGTGCCTTCTGTAGTTACATTATAAAGAGATCATCCAAGCATAGTGACCTGCAGTCTTAGCACCTTTAGTCATTGTATAGGAGTACTGCTTAAGTTTTTGCAGTATTAACGTAACTAAAAAGGAGAGTATAACAAACAGCACTCAGGTCTTGTAAGGTGCTGCTAGGAATGAACATCTTGTAGTGAGCCTGAGTGTTGATTCACTCTTCCCAAACAAAGAAACACTGTCCTTCCTGTACCCTATATATTATACATCTTTCATTAAAATGTTGTTTTTACTTCTATTGCAATGTCAGAGCCATAACTAGGGTAGGGTGAAGAACAGCTGCCCCGGATACAAGCTGTCAGGGGGCACAATCTGCAGGTACTGATGGTGTGGGAATGCAGTACTAGCAGTGCCTTACTGAGATGCGAGTCTATACCAGCTTTACAAGTTAATCCCAATAATGCACTTACACCATCTGATATTATCTCCTAAAATAAAGTAATTAGTCATTGCTTTTTCAGAATTCCCTCAGCTCTCAATGTATGCTGTTTTAAATGCAGCACACTGCTTGTTATATTTTTAGCAGTTTCAGAATAGACAAGTTTTTTTGGTGTTCAACTTTCAGTTGAGGGAGGTGCTAGTTCTGGAAACTGCACAGGGTACCAAATGACCTTGCTATGGTTCGATATTTGCATGTTAATAACTATGTCATAAGCATCAAATGCAAAGGTCTTCCAAAAGTAACATGCAAGACTGAATTTTGTGAGAATGAACAACTGAAGAAAGGTGTAGAGAGAAAGAATACAGGGAGAGTATGGCTAAAATAAACAAGACAGATGTCTAGGCTGGTCTATGTTTATCCTTTGGCCTTATTAGAAAACACTGAAAGTATCTGAGAATTTCCAACTTTTGTGATTCACATTTTGACAGAATGTAATAATGAACTGATAACTTCTATATAAACAAAGGCAGTTTACGATAATTTTTCATCTGCTATCGTACATATTCACCGTCATAATAGATTTATGTTTTGGGACAGACTGTTTCTTAAATGGATGATTAGAAATATTTCTTTTACATTTTCTTTGTTGATTTAGTATCAGCGTTGACAGCTGGTTCTTATGGATCCCTATCACTTGATTGAGTTTTCAGAAACTCGAAATTCATATGGTCAAGACCATTTGATTGAAACTCAAAGCTTTTGAATGGAGGTTGCGGTACAATGCGGATTGGGAAATTTACCCTTTTCTTCACTGTAGTCACCGATCTTGGAGTTGGTATATATAATTTGCAGGGGGTGTTGGGGTGCAGGGGGGCTTGCCCTCCTGCATAAACATAAAAAAGTAGATTTTTGTGTTTTTTTGTTTTGTTTTATGTTCGATTTTTTGGAAACTTGATCATATGGTCTTGTCCGTATGAATTTCGAGTTTCTGAAAACCTCTGTCATCTGACATAGATCCAGTTCTTATATTTCACCTTTCTGTGAAATGTTTGTTTCCATAGATGTACAAATGTTGTAGAATGAAAAAAAAGTTGACTAAGGAAATTATAGGAAGGGGTTATGCAGAAGCAGCAGATGCTGAAATTCTCCATATGAATGTGTTTAGCACATAACACTTCATATCAACTAGTTTCCATTTGCACCCAGGTTTAGGTCCCTTTCAAACAACAGAAGTTTTCGGATTGCCCCAGTTTTAGTGACAGCACTGATAATACAAAACCTGCTGCCATTCCTTTATCATGAGCTGAGGTAAAGAAAAACATCCTGCTCCAACAGCGTCAAGTTTATTTAGTTAAAAGTTTCTTCTATCATCTACTGGATTGCCATAGTCTACCTTCTTAGTACACAGCATTGTAGTTTGATATTTTTTAGGGCAGCCTACCTTCAAGTGGGGTTTACTATCAAATGTTGGTAGGTTAGTTTACTGTTGTTCAGATGGTCGAGGGTACAGGTGCAACAACAGAAAATCCTCATTTGGATTTTCGTTGCTTTTGAAACTTGCGTTTGTGGTTTTGTGTGTCGATGTTTACAGTTGGATTGGAGATCACACTACAGTGGGGATCAGGAAAATTACCCTTTTCCCTGTAGTGTGATCTCAGAGTTGGAATATATAAATAGCAGAGGAGGCTTGCCTCCCTGCAAAACATTTGTAGGACATCTCCGGACATCAAGGTAAGTTGGGTAATGTCAACAATGTCGAATTTGGCTTATCAACATTACCGCGTTCATTGGTGTGATTAAACAATGTTGTGATCTATGTCCATTCGGTTTGAGTAAGTTATTTCTTGAACAATAGCTTATCAGAATTTTGATAGTAAACCTTCAAGTATCAACAATGAAATAAAGAAAGTTGTTATATTTCAATTGCAGTTGCATTTTTTTATATTACATTCAAAATCGATTCTTTACCTTTGAACCAGTACAATTTCCCACACTGCTATGCAGGATCACACTCTTGCAGTCTGACAATGTCTGCAAGTATTACTGGCCCTCAAAATGACTCTGACAGGTATCCACCTTACCAATGCCCTTTGCTTGAAATTAATTGTGGGTTGCTCGTTTCCGCAAGGACCATGGTATATTTAGTTACATTGGTTGGTATAGGGCTATCTCAGCATGTAAAAACTCCAGTGATATAGAAAACCACACATTTTATGAAGAGCAGATCAAAAATATGAGGCACAAGTTTAGACATTCAGTAGACATTTGGATAGCTGAGAAGTATGTATGGGATCTTTTACATTCACTGGAGGTACCATCGACTTTGGTAGGTAGGATCTGACATGTAGTTACAAGGCATGCATTTAAGGATACCACTGAGAAACGTAGCCCAATTTTCCAGTTACTCCAAAGCACTTTCTGGCTAAGTGATTTGTTCAAGGTTATACAGTAGGCAAATGAATGCTGAAGGAAGCTCCTTATTAACAGATCATAACCTTAATCCTCTATTCTACCTATTAGACTTGGTTTAATGTGACATCCAAAGGACACTTTCATTATAATGCTAAACAAATTAATGCCCATAACTGAACCAGCTGTTAAGATCTGTGGCTCAAAATTTCAATATGCTGTCTTTAGGATCCTTCATAATGATCTGCATCACTGCAACCATGCAGCTCTGTCCTGAAAGATGGCCTGTCCCTGTGACTTGTAATCACTGTTTGTGAAAGAAGCACACATCAATAGTGCTGTAATACATGCACCTTATCCCTAGGATGGATATTCTTAATGTCTGGCTCAGTAATATAAGTATGAAATGAGGAATGGAACGCTACCACTCATAATGTGGAACAGATGAGCAAAATGTGAAGCATTTGCAAACCACTTCAACTAGAAAGCTCACAGAATGGTTAAAAATAGTTACTTTATATGTATAAGAACTTCCTTTGATGAATTAATATGATTTAGCATTATTTAGGATGGATATCATTTAAAAAAACTTCTTAACACTGAATGGGTGACAGGCTCTTTCAATGTGGAACTGTGAGGAACATGGAGTTTTTTAAGATTCAAAATGAGAATTATTGCTTTTAATAAGATATACTTGAGAAATATGTTACCTTTTTAAGATCTCATCTATAGAACAGTAAGGCATGCACAATGAAACGGACATTGCACTATTCTGCCTCTAGAGGTAAATTTTTACATAAATGGAAAACTACTCCTAAGAATGCCCTTCCTGATGTGGCTGGCGTGGATTAGTGAGGTGGATGAGTTTAAATACTTGGGATCAACAGTTTAGAGTAATGGTGAGTATGGAATTAATGTAAAGAAGAAAGTACGGGATGGCTGGAGTAAGTGGAGAAGAGTGTCAGGAATGATTTGTGACAGACGGGTACCAGTAAGAGTGAAAGAGAAGGTCTACAAGAGTGTAGTGACACCAGTTATGTTATATGGATTGGAGATGGTGGCATCGAAAAAAGGAAGGAGTCAGAGCTGGAGGTGGCAGAGTTAAAGACATGGGTGCCGGAACCATAGAGCCAGGGGGAGGGGGAGCCCCCCCCACTTTTACAGCTGCAAGCTCTGTCCAGATGTTCGCAGATTATTTGGCTCATACTTTTGGTCTGTTCCTCTTAAAATTTGTGGTTTTCTGGCAAATCAGTGAGAACTGAATTCACTAAATGATGATAGCCCTTTAAGTTTCAGTCTTCCTATCTTTCAAGAAACAGATGGTAACACAAAACAGTTTATTTTAGCAACTTTCTAAGATTATACAAGCAATATTTAAAATATGTCCCTGGTTTTGGGCCTTTGCCTCCCCCCCCCCCCCCCAAATACATTTTGGGCTTTTATGGATTTCTTGTGCTGCCAAGTTGAGAGATTTAGTTGAGTGTCAAGTGGATTTTACAAGGAGCTGTGAGCTACAGGGGAAGAGACGTTTACTGCTACTTATACTATGGTGCTTGCATTGTTAGTAGCACAACAGGTTGTATACTTGCTTTTGATGCAGAAGGCTGTGAGTTCTACTCTCACAGTATACAGATAGATCGCTAATACTATACTGTGCTATACTTTAAAGGGAGGGGATGCTGCAGTCCTATGAATGTCCTCCTTTGGAGGAGTTACCTAGTAACTATGTTTCTGTTCACAGTTTGCCATCCATTCCGCATTGCAAAATTACAAGCTCATCATTTTTTTAATGTAGCGTAGGCAACCTCTTCATTAGTTACAGATCCCTTTAATATAGAATTATTTAGAAGACTTACTTCTGCAGAGATTTTGCATATTTACTGATACTGGTGGTTTGTAATGACAGAAGTTTGAGTGGCCTTTTATGGTTGAAATTTTCTGAAATGGGTAGTTTTGTCATTATTGGTTCATACATTTTGTTTCATTGCTTACTAGAAGACTGTTTCAAACTACATATTTAAAACATATTCTAACAAGTGGTGCTGTATTATACAAGGAATATAATTTAACACAATCAGGTTAATGCAATCAGGAAGGTGAATCAAAGAATGCGTACATGTATGTTTGCTCACAGGATGCAGGAGATCAAAATGGGGGAAGAGACCAGTCACCAATGGAGTCCCCCAGGGTTCGGTGCTGAGACTTTTTCTGTTTGGCATATACATCTCAAAAGTAGAAGAAAATACCAAAGGGCTTTGGCTGACTAAGTTTGAGATGACTGCAAGCCAGGAGCAGTTACTGAATCCCCAAATGACTTAAACATCATGCAGAAAGGTTTGTCCCAAACAATGACTGGCGCCAAAATCATGAATTGAAACGAAACTCCAAGAAATATATTATCATATCCTTTGGGAAGTCATCTACTCCAGGGAACTGCCAAATTGACAATGCCCCCTGAGAACTGACACAGTTATTTGGCATTTGGGATCTTGTGTGTACAGTGACCTAACTTTTGACCAACATGTGCCCAGAGTCATAAAAAAGTCTTTCTAAATTGCAAAACTTATAAACAAATTGATTTTGACTAGATCTAGAGATGCTATTGTCCCCCTTTACAAAGCCCTCATTAGGTCAATCATTTTGTATAATGTCCACTTTGGCATGTATCTGTCCAGACCCATGCAACAATTGGAATACCCACAGAGATACCTTAATAAAAGGATACAAGTCCTAAACAGTAGGTCTTGCATGGACCACTTCAAAGATTTATCACTGTACTCAGTATCCCACAGAGTGCTTAGATGTGACTTGTGTGGCATACAAGGCAGCCTCTGACCTAATAGAGATGGACCTACTGAACATCAGCAAGTCAAACGGCATCAGAAATACTCAGTTCAGGTATCTAAACTGAATGTTGCGGGGAGATGGATATATATCCAAAACAGACTATCCATTCAAGTAAAACAAAGCTCATCCCTGTCCATATTCAAATGCAACTTGGATCTAAGGGTGGGTAATAGAAAATGCACTCCAGGATAGCCCCTTATGCCACTAATAGATAGAAGCAGTTCATAAATGCTGCATCCCTTACATGGGTCCCCTCAAATTCTCTATAGTATGATCACATTTATTCTCACTAGGGCTAATATACAATTATCAGCCATAGGATAGGTAAGCCCAATCAGGAAATGTTAATTCAAGCATCAAAAGGGAAACTGGCCAAGCTTAGAAATGTCCTCCAAGTGCATCTATGCTGTGGTAGTAAATAGTTTTAAAAAATTGCCTTTTTTAGATCAATAAGTGCCCCTCTCACCCTTCGCCCCCCCTCCCCCCAGTCTTCAACAGTTCCTGGGGCCTCTGGTTAAAGCTGTTAAGATTTTCAGTGGGTGTGATGAAGATGGACAGGATTAGGAATCAGTATATTAGAGGGTCAGCTCAGTTTGGACGGTTTGGAGACAAAGCCATAGAGGTGAGATTACATTGGTTTGGACATGTGCTGAGGAGGGATGCTGGGTATAATGAGAAAAGGATGCTAAGGATGGAGCTGTCAGGTAGGAGGGAAAAAAGGAAGGCCTAAGGTAAGGTTTATGGATGTGGTGAGAGAGGACATGCAGGTGGTTGGTGTGACCCAGCAAGATGCAGAGGACAGGAAGAAATGGAAACAGATGATCCACTGTGGCGACTCTAACGGGAACAGCCAAAAGAAAACAAAGAAGAAAACTACTACTAAGGATACTAGCTGGCATAACAGCAGTGCAGTGCATGTGGTGGTCTGTTTTGACCCCTATTCTAACATTTTACTTCAGGTGTCTGAGAAGTACCATCATTGTAAGCCTGTTTTTAATATGAAGATTGTTTAGTAATAACTAAACTAATATTCAATAGTTTGCATCCATCTGTGTGGAAGTGAGCATTATAGAAATATCAGAGTCGAGGTGCTTTCCCATAGGAATCAGAGGAATCAGTTGAGCTGTCTGGCATCTGGGCATACAGTAAAGATGCCTACTGAGTGCCTCCCACTGAATGAGTACCAGGCATGACCTCCTGGGAGGAGTACTCGGGCAGACTCAAAACAGACGGTGTATCATACGTGTCACTTGTCTAGTCAGAGTAAAATAGACAAGTCTTTGTGGGTTCTTTTCAAGCAGATTTAGTATGTACAAACACATCAAGATTGAGGCTTCAAAACTTTAACTTAGGTAAACTTATAAACAACTAGCTATTACACGCATGCATGCTCACTCTCTCGCTGCACTCACAAAATGACACTGAAGCTACCATGTGCTGGCTATTTATATGCATGTGCTAACCTTGAAATGCTTCTTAAGGGTACAACATACACACAGGATTCTACATCCTCCCTCTTTCAGAAATAAGTTATGCAATGTTGTCATTAATTGACATGCAATCAATACAAATAATTCTTTGTCATGCAATTATACAGAACTAAATACATATAAACAATTATGTTGAGGTTGCTCTGTATTTCATACTAGGTCTGGAGATGTGACCAAATCATGTGACATAGAAATTAGAATCAGGTCTAGCAACTAGGATTCTCTCTGCTAAATGTTCAACTTTAGGGACATCAGGAACATCATTGGGAATGGAAGTAGAAGTTAAGACACGTTCAACAACTGGAACAGTTCTGAATTGCTTTGAGATGTAGAGTCTGTATCACAGGAACAATGCTGCTATATCGTTTCTAGTACAGGGAAATGATGTCTGTGATTTCTCCTGTACTCCACACCCTCAGATTCTATGAAGTAGGATCTCGGCTCCATACGTATACCTGTTACTTGACCAATCCGGTCGAAACCTTTCGTCGTTTGTATCCTCACTGTCTCTCCCTCTTTCAATAGACCAAGAAATCTGCTCGATTTATCATTGACTGGACTTCTGGATAGAATGCTTCCTGAATAATTGGGCTCTAATAGTCCTGTTGTTCTTAGCTTTAGGCCTCAACAAACTAGAACTAATAGGCAGTGTTCTTCTGGTTTGCCTAGACAGAAGTCTTTGAGCAGGTGAGCCAAGTATATCATCACAGTTATGTTTCTGAGATTAAGTAAATTCAAAAAGACATCAGTATTATCACACTATGACCTCTAACGTAATTGCTTTGCACTTTGTACTGCACGTTCAGCTAGTCTATTCGACTGTGGATATTCTGGACTATAGTAACATGTACAAAGTCCTATTCTTTTGCAAATTTCTGAAACAACTGACTAGTAAATTGAGTACCATTGTCAGAAATAACTTTTTGTGGACTACCATAGACTGAGAAATTATGTTTTAACTTGGTGATAAAAGCAGTGGACATTAGGTTAGGTAGTAAATCAATTTCAAACCAGTTTGAAGAAGAGTCTACAAACACTAAGTAATGCCGATTGTTCCACTCAAACATATCAGTGGCTACTGTTGACCAAGGCAGTTCAGGAACTTGACTTAGCTGAAGTTGTCCTTCTTGCAAATGTGGTTTAGTACTACTGCATACTGAACAAGAAGAAATACTTTATCAATGTCTTTTACTAGAGAAGGCCTAAATACTAGTTCTCTCACCCTTCTTTTGGTAGATTCAGAACCTGGGTGACCATGATGCAAAATCTGGATATATTCATGTTGTAAGGAAGTGGGAACAACAATTTTAGGATCTTTGAAAATAATGCCATCTTCCATCAACATTTCATCTCTGTAAGGAAAATAAGTTTGCACTTCAGGTGGTACAATAGATTGCTTTGTTGCCCATCCAAAATTAATGTAGTAATTGAGCTTTTGCAAAATTGGATCAGTCTTGGTATGATTTCTTAGCTCATCAAGTATTGTGGTAGAAAAATTATGTACTTCCATGACATCAAAGTCAAAATTCTCTGCATGAAGCTGTTCCGATGTATTTCTGGGTGATGTGGATAAGGTATTAGGCAGATAAAAAAATCTGCCTTTTGTATAGACCATTTTGAAGTTGTACTTTTGTAATTTGAGCATCATTCTTTGTAATCTTGCATGAGCTGAATGCATAGGCTTCTTTAGAATAGTAACTAGAGGTTGGTGATAAGTTTCAATCTGAATAGCTCGACCATAGATATAATCATGAAACTTTGAATATGCAAATACTATTGCCAAAGGTTCTTTCTCAATATGAGCATATTGCATTTTAGTTTGGGTAAGAGCTCTAGATGCATAGACTACTGGTCTGCCTTCTTGACGAATAACTGTGCCAAGACCAAATTTTGAAGCATCACAGGAAAGAGTTACTAGTTTATTGACGTCATGGTATCTTAATATAGGTGGGGTGGCAATTTTCTGTGTAAGGTCTTCAAATACTGTCTGGTGCTGTTCCAACCAAGACCATGTAACATTTTTGCTCATCAGCTCTTTCAAGCATGCTGTCAACTCACTGAAGTCTGGTATACACTTGCCTAAATAGTTGACCATACCAAGAAATGTTGTAGAGCCTGAACATTATCTGGTGCCGACATCTCAAGAATGGCTGCTTGCTTGGACGGGTCTGGTCTCATGCCAGTGCTAGTAAATAAATGACCTACATATATAACTTCTGGTAGTCTGAATTTGCACTTCTGAGGACTGAGCTTTAAGTTGACTACATGTGCTCTGTCTAGAACTTTCTTAAGGTTTCTCTCATGCTCTGCTTGACCATTGCCTCCAATCAATATATTATCTACTATTATGTCACAAGGATAACCTGAAAAAAATTGCTCCATTGCACGCTGGAAGACTTCACTTGTAGAATTTATTACAAATGGCATCCTGAGAAATCTATATCTGCCAAATGGGGTACTTTAAGTAGTCAGTAATGAGGATTTGCTATAAAGCATCACTTGCCAAAATGAACATTTTGCATCTAGGACAGAAAAAACAATGGCATTTGGCATTAGGGCTGAGACTTCCTCAACTGTACACATTGGATGATGTGGTCTCTTTAATGCTTTGTTCAAATCTGTTGGGCCAATACATATTCTGATTACATCTCAGCCTTTTTTGTGGGCTACAACCATGGAAGACACACATTCAGTTGTTTCTATAACTGAACAAATTACACCTTGCTGTACCATTTTATCCATCTGAGCTTTTACTTTGTCCTGCATAGCTATCAGAACTTTTCTTGCTGGTCTGACTACTGGACTGACTTCTGGGTCTAACTTCATGGACTACATAACTGGAAGTTTGCCCAACTTGTCATCGAAAACATCAGCATACTCTGAGAAAATAGCTTCAGTAAAATTGGAACTAGGACATGTGTTAATATGATGAACTTCTTTGGTAAAAGAAAGCAAATTCATTCTCAAAGTGTCAATGAGACCCACTAATGACTGCACAGGTCTTTTGGACTACATGGAATAACAAGCTGTAACAGTTCCTAGCCAAATAGCATGAAAGCACTACTCAGCCTCTGGTTTGAATTTCCTCATCTCCATAAGCAACACGTTTTGCACAACTAGCCACATTGAGTTGTTCACTAGTTCTCACCTTAGCAAATGTGTCTGCTGACATAAAGTTACACTTTGAGCCAGTGTCCACTTTAAGCTTGGTGGATTTACCATTGATCTAGACAGTACAAAACACTTCATTCTTTGCCAACAAATTTACTGCATCAATCTTTTCACCAATTACTGATACACTATCTACATAGAAAGTAGAATTGCAGCTTTCTATGTGATCAATTTGCTTTTTCAAATGATCCTTCTTTATAACTGTGTGAGGTCTACTTGATTTTCAAAACTTTTGAAAATGGTTCCATTTTTTTATGCTGAGCATTTTCGTAATCTGTCTGCCATATTAGCACTTACCAGCGAGGGCTTTTGCAAGTATACACAAACATACACACATATACATATGCCAGAAATTTATGCCCATATTTGTAACTATGCCCAATAGCACAACAAGCCTCTAAATAACTGAACTTTGTGAAATAAGTCTCTCAGGCACTATAATACTCTTGAAATCACTGTACTGTAAGAAATCACCTCTTATCAGTGTAAGAAACATTGTGAAATAAGACTTCTGGGCATTGTAATACTCTTGAAATTACTGTGCAAATAAATTGGGCAGAAGAAGCTCAGAGTAAGAAACATTTCAAAGTAACTGCACTTTGCAAATAAACAGTACACAGCACACTGAAACTTCCCAAAAATGGTTGTACTTTGCTAAATAACTCTACAGTGCAAAAAACACTCTGTAATGGCAGCACTTTGACTCACCCTGCACAATAAAGTTTTTGAAATGGGTGTATTTTGACTGTACTTTACAAAATAGTTGCACTCTGCACACAAATAAACTATTTGGAGTAAATGCGCAGTAATAAGTACACACTGTAAGCACTTTTACACACTTTGAGATGCTTCGAACAACTCTAGTTATGCCCTGAATAGAATGCAAAGCAGTAGTTATGCCAAAACAGAGTACTTTGCTAAAAACATGCAGTTGCCTTGCTTTAGTTATGCTTAATAACACATTTTTTCCCTTTATTATATTAATTTTGCTTGTTTAATCTTTTTTAATGCCCATTATACATTTTTTGTGCTCATTTTACTCTAAACATGCCCATTTTGCTTTAAACATGCTCATTTTACAATTCTAAGGTAAATCCAAACCCCTTATGTGCTTTTCTGATAATTGTTTTATCAAATATCTCAATTTTCAACATTTCATTTAATTAATAAGCCTTTTGTGCCTCTCACTTTTTAATAATGCAGTTTGTGATCTTGTAATCATCAGTTTTATCTTATTTTATAAAATGAATTGTTTGTGCAAGCTTTAATTACCTTTGGTTCATTTCCGGCCCTTTTTCATGCTAACTTCTCTTTGTTCACCTTCACTGTTATCTCTTTACCTTGTATCTCTGAAAAGCAGTCTGTGGAATCCTGGTTCTGACACCATGTCGCTCGTATAGTAAGGATAAAGTAGACAAGTCTTTGTGGGGTTTGTTCAAGCAGCTTTATTATGTACAAACACATTGAGGTTGAGGCTGCATAACTTTAACTTAGGTAAACTTATAAACAACTAGCTATTGCACTCATTCATGGTCACTCTCTGGCTGCACTCACAAAATGGCACTGAAGCTACCATGTGCTAGCTATTTATATACACGTGCCAACCTTGAAACACTTCTTAAAGGTACAACATACACACACTGTTCTGCAATATGCATTCTATGAGCTACCACCGCAAGAAGTATGTCAGAGTCATTGTGCAATTGCCACTTGAATCATTATTAGTGCATTAAACAGGTATTGCACTCTTTGTTTCCACAATGCCATTAAAATTGTAACTGTGATAGCTTACTTTCTATTAGGTAATGTGTAATTCTACTTTAATGTTTAGCAATAATCATAAACTGATTATGGCTATTATAAGGTTTACTCAGTTGGCACTGGTTTGATCATGAAGGCAAAGCCCGAGTGGTTAAGCATAGTCAACTATGGGTAAATCCTGTGGTACCTACAAGCAAAAATAGATTATTGCCACTATACAGTGACATTATTTAATAAAGAAACTGATTACCTTTTTTAAACAATGCTATTGTATAAATGAACTTCAGTGATCTTTGGCAGCTTCTTCCTTGTAGGAGATTGTGAAGTGTGTACTGCACATGATTTCAGCATATGTATATGCAGAGGCTTACACAGTGCATTCTTCTTATAGTGGTTTCTTGTTACCGGTAAGAAAAAGTAAAAAATAAAAAAAGTATCAGAGTGCTATATTTTTGGAGCAGCTTCTACTCCTGGCATCCTGACCTATATATAAATGTAGCAATAATCCCCATGACAACCTTGGGTAAATCTTGTGAAGTTCCATTCATAAAACTGAATGGTCAGATTACAGACTCTCAAAAGATTGATCTGAAAAGGTTGAAACACAAACCAAAGAAAACGCAAAGAAAATTAAAAAAAAAAAAAAACACACCCTGTGCTGGAGATCAATCACCCCTGCACCCCCCTGATACTTATATATACCAACTTTGAGACTGCACCCCAGTGGGGAAACGGCAAATAAACATGGCCCATCTATACTGTAGTCTCAGGCAACTGCTAAGCCAGCTTTTCAACATATTTCTATTTCAACCCTTTATAGGTCAATCTTTTTTGTGTTCGTATTTCAGGTCTTTAGTTTTATGAATGGAGCTCATCCTGTGAGACACACAGGAATGAATTATTTCTGTTATATAATGACACTATTTAAAAAATAAATTGATTACCTGTTTTAAGTAACGTCATTGTATAACAGACTTTAACATTCTTTCATTGCTTCTTCCTTGTAGGAGACTGTGATGTATACACTGCTCGTGGGTACAGCATATACATGCCTACACTTATGTATGTACTGCGCATGGGTACAGCATATACATGCCTACACTTATGTATGTACTGCGCATGGGTACAGCATATACATGCTTACACTTATGTATGTACTGCGCATGGGTACCGCATATACATGACTACACTTATGTATGTACTGCGCATGGGTACCGCATATACATGCCTACACTTATGTATGTACTGCACATGGGTACAGCATATACATGCCTACACTTATGTATGTACTGCACATAAGTACAGCATATACACTGCTCGTGGGTACAGCATATACATGCCTACACTTATGTATGTACTGCGCATGGGTACAGCATATACATGCCTACACTTATGTATGTACTGCGCATGGGTACAGCATATACATGCTTACACTTATGTATATACTGTGCATGGGTACAGCATATACATGCCTACACTGGCACAGTACAAGCTGTCATAGCAGTTTCTGTTATCAGTTAAAAAAATATATCAGTGTGCCATATTTATTCTCCTGGCATCCTAACCCAGCCATCATTTTTTTAATCAACAGTTGAGTACCAATTGGAAAAATATTGAACACTCAAGAAAATGTAAACTTAAGCATTTTTGTTCTTTATTCATAAAACCAAAAATGAATAACTTTAAAAGTTTTCCTAGTGTTCTGCATTTTTCCCCTTAGTGTGTCACTTCATCATGTTTTTAGTAGAGTGCAGTTTAAGAATATGCTCGTGTAGTGCTTTGGTACCCAGCCTTTCATTTGGCATGTAGCACTTATAGTGCCATAGTTTACAAACAGAAAATGAAAAGTAGTTATCTTAGAGTTCAGTAGCCATGCCAAAAATATCCCTGCATTGCTGTTGAACTCTTTTCTGTAAATAACAGCAGATTTACAATTAGCATGCTGATTGGGTTATCCAGTTAGCATACACATTTTTAATTAATTAATTCTTTAATTGTATACTTGCTTATACCTTAGCTATATAAAAATGTACTGTATTGTACTGTACCCAGCAGAAAGAAGAGCTCTAAAGTCGATGGCAATGCCGAGTGATTACAACAATGTGAGAAGCAGTACTGTTAAAATGTCATATATATTTCTATATGTGCACACATACATGCAGGCATACTATTGTAATATGGACAAAAAAGATGATATAGCTCTGTACATGGTTACAGACTTGTACTCCAATACCCCTGCCATAGTGTAAGGCCTTGATATAGGCACAGAATCTGCTATCTTTCATAGCATACTATTCACATATCAGGGCAAAATTACCAAACCAGCTTTAGCACTGCTACTGCCCAAACCATTGGCAGTAACTGTGACATACTTAATATTTTGTTTGCAGATAGTTGCTGAAATCACAAGAATGAGTCAGAATTGCTCAAGCATAGTACCTCAGAGTGGCAGTTGCTTGGGTGATGTTGCTTGTTTCAGTTTGGAGTTAGATCATACTGTCTACATGGCAGTATTTTATGAGTGGTGTGATCTTGTATCATCCTAGAGAAAATATGAAACAGGTGTTATATTACCTGTCAAAGCTAACAATCTGTGGTTGGTGCAGCATCCTTTCAGTGAAAATAATTATAGAATAGAGATATTTGGGGGACTCCTGATGTTGGTAAAGGGGACATATGTAACTCATTTGCCTGTAATATGATGACCTTATGTCATATGTTATGACAATGTTTGCACTTGAGTTGTCATTTACAAGGAGTTGTAAATGAATTATTGTGATGTGAGAGCTGTGCCAAGTAGACATAATGGATGGTGGACTCCAAGGGCCTCACCATGATGTCAAGGCCCTTAATATCATGCCAAAGCCTGTAGATACTTGTAAAAACTTTTGTATAAGCAGACATTGGACAATGTTATGCATCATATTTCATGTGCTTCTTTACCAGTGTAATGCCTCCACTAGTCTCAGCCTGGACCAGGCTTTGCAGTTTAGGTGAAAACTCATGTAGCTACTCCTCTAAATTGTGGTGTGGAAGGAACCAATCCATATGTCTCATGTCCACCCTGCTTATCATTATTTTCTAGTTGTACCTAGTCAGTGCATCTCAGCAGTAATCTTTTGTAACACATCCGATGACCATTTACTACTGCAAGAAAAAGTAAACTACAACAGTGTGAGAAAACCTGTTACCAATTATTTTATTTCACTGTTTACTACTTATTTAACTAGAACATACTCAGTAAACTCCTTGCCACAGATTTTTGTGCATATTTCTTTACTTGCACATCTCTGTCAAGCTGTAATCAGCATGAATAAACATTCATGGCCTTGTCTCAAAGAAAGAACTCTTTTTGCATTGTGTCCTCATATCTCCTATGAAAAATCACATCTAATGAGATGCTGAACATTTAAAATTTACTTCTAATTCAGTTTCTAACACTGTGGACAATAAACATTAAATGGATGTGATGATGTGAGGTAGTGCCAGCTATGCCAAAA
Organism: Protopterus annectens; assembly: GCF_019279795.1. Taxonomy (NCBI): domain Eukaryota; kingdom Metazoa; phylum Chordata; order Ceratodontiformes; family Protopteridae; genus Protopterus; species Protopterus annectens. The sequence continues at coordinate 369,805,350 of NC_056751.1, forward strand.
GGAGTAGGGCAGTGGATGTGTAATATATGCCAGCATAACTAGCTGAAGTTTTGTAAAGAATTATGTCATTTGTATATCAAGCTGATCTGCAGAGATGCTTGTGATGAAAAATGTATTTGTAAAGTTACTTGTGCTAAAAATGTACCAGCAGAGGGTCCTGTTGGACAGAAAAGAAATACACCTGTATGTCAGATTGTATTGTAACTGTTGAAATTAATATACTGTAACAGAGGATACTGGAAGAGACTAGGTTAATCTCAGTCCAGCTAACTTTGAAAAATAGACTGAAATTAAATTACCTGGTTTAGGCCATAAAGATTGTATCTTACAGTTCTGACTGTAGCCAAAGACAAAATGTCTGTGAGGAGCCTGGCTTAGTAGATCTGTAGGAAGAATGGAAGTGTTAAATATGTTTTACTGCTTCCATGTGCTGTAACACTTCTTAGCAAAGTACTGTGTGTATTATGACACATATGTGCTTGATTCTGGTTCAGCTTCTAGTAAAGGGGGTACTGTGGGAACCAGAGTCAGATGACCAGATGTGATGTCAATCTATAGTCAGGACAGAAATAATATTAGATATTAGTGAGAAATGTCACTTTGCTATCATCAGTCTGTTTGTGAATTTGTGAGTTCGTGAAGGGCCGATCTTGTCTCCTGAACCTGATTGATTTCTTCAGATCAGTCTCCAGAGCTGTGGACGAGGGTAAGGCAGTCCACACAGCCTATCCGGACCTTGCCAAGGCCTTCAGCACCATCCCCCACTCTGGAATCATAGATAAACTTACTAAGCTGGGCATTAATCCCTACGTCACTTGATGGGTTGCCAACTGGCTTACTGCCAGAACCCACACTGTAAAAGTAGCCGATTCAAAATCCAGCACCAGACAAGTGACAAGTGGAGTACCTCTCAAGATATCTGCAACAACTGGAAAGGCCACAGAAATACCTCACTAAAAGAATCACAGGCCTAAAGCAGATGCACTATGCTGACCATCTAAAAAAACTCCAGCTATACTCTGTTGCATATCGTCTACTCAGAGGTGATCTCTGCTTTGTATACAAGGCCATGTCAAATTTAGAGCTATTGGACATGCTACACTTAAAGAAATCCCAATCCCTCAGAACCACAGGCTCCAGGGATCTAAATCTTGTCATCACAATGAACAAAACATGCTAGAGGGATAGGTTCCTGACCCAGAGACTCCCCAGACTCTGGAATAGACTGCCCATACATGTCAAGTAGAGCGCCTCTTTCGTCCTCTTCAAAAGGAACCTTGACAATTGAATGGGAGATAGGAAATTCACCCCAGGGATCACGTCAGTCACCCTGCTAGATAGGGGACCAGGGAAGTAAATATTGTGGGAAGAAATAGCCAGGGAATTGTTATGGCTAGGCTTGTATAGGCCCTAGGGTCGATAACCTAGTACCAACCTATGACAAAGAAGGACCACTCACCCATGTCATCTTGCCTTGCTCTAGTAACTGAACTAGGGGACAGTAATTCTTTAGAGAAGTCAGGAAAGTATAGTGAGATTATTTAAGTATTGTTTTTCTGTATCCATGTGAACCTTTCTGTCTGTTATTTTTAATATTTCCTGTGAAACTCTGGTGTTTATTGTAAATATATATTTAATATTTTCATGTCATTTTATTGTTTATTATTAAATATATTTAAACTTTTCATTGTGGCTGGTCTTTTAGAGAATATTTAACCTTCGATAGTACTTATATTTATTTGGTGATACTGTGGCCGGTCCTGAAAGTCTTGCTGCTTGGTCAACATTACCATTGGTATTAGTATTAATTTCACTCAGTATAATTGGTAGCCCGGCAAGCACCTTAGAGTAGCTATTTTTGTGGGTGTTCTAGTGGCAGTATATCTACCTTATAGTCTGGGCAAAGGTGATAGAGCTAGTAAAACTGTGCCAGACCTTCCTAGGTGTGTGTGTGTGTGTGTGTGTGTGTGTGTGCGTGCGCATGTGTGTGTGTGTGTGTGTGTGTGTGTGTGTGTGTGTGTGTGTGTGTGTGTGTGTGTGTGCGCGCGAGCATGTGTGTGCAGACTTTCCGAGGTGTGTGTGTGTGTGTGTGTGTGTGTGTGTGTGTGTGTGTGTGTGTGTGTGTGTGAAAACCGAAGCTCAAAGAGTGTGTGTATGTCAGCTACTTTGAACAGGGACACTGAAAGCACTGATTTCACAGAGAGGGTGGTATAGGACTTGGCTAGAAACACCCAGGTAAGGACTTAACACTATAGCTGTGTCAATGGGGAGTCTTATTTGGAGTTTGGAGAGAGAGAGGGAAACCCAGTCCCAGGACTGGAGTATGTTTCCTGTGTGCTCTTAAGGGAAATTGTGCTTGGTGCAGAGAGCTGCATCTGGAAATACTGTGTGTATCTGTCTTTGTTCCAAGTGTCCCTCACTGGTGTAAGTGGTGAGGATTGAGGCTCCTTGATCACTGGCCCAGAGGAAGGACATCACAATGGAAACCAAACTAAGATTAATCCTCTTGTCCCATGAAGCCTAATGCCTAATTCTTAACCTGTTGTTCCTCATCTAGTCCTTTGCTTAAATTTCCAATGATTAATACAGGAGGGATATGTAATAAATTCAGCAAAATACATGCACTAAAACTCTGATTCACTGACCATAAATTAAACAATGTTGAAGACCAACTTTTCCTTCTTATCTCTTAAAGAGTTATACTTGTCTAAACAGGACACATGACCTAGTAGTCAAAGAAAATGCAATGCTTCCGTCTGTCTCTAGTCATCTCTGAAAATGGGGTCTGTCCAGTCAACAAACAAATAAATAAATACTGTCTGTATGATATCTTCAGTCATATTCCCCTCATCTAATAAACATGGACCTAAGTAGCTGTTTGCTGTCATTACAATTGATGGCCATATCAAATCATATTCTGCCAGGTTATACTAACCACTCCCCGTAACACCTCTAAATCGGAAGCATTTGATGCTCTCCTATACTTGAAACCATGAATCAATCTTTTACATATTTGTGACTTTAATGTTAACCTTTTGAAGCTCCCAAGACACTCAAGTCGACTGCTGTCTGACTAATTACTACAGGACACAAAATGTGTCTGAACCTCAAAGGCCAAACCTTTCATCTGGAGTGAATGTTAGATGTTTACATAACAACCATTTCGGATGGGGACTTGCAACTTGTGTTCTCTGACTTGATTGACCACTCCCCGGTTATATTTTAATGGACACTGAAAGGACTTAAGTGCTCTGCTGTAACCTGTGGTAAAGGAGTTAAAGGCAACTAGTGAAACTGCATTCTCTGTACTAAGCTACAAAGCCCTCACTGGAAACTGTTTGAAAAAAAAAAATGACTGCTTCAGATTCTGAAGCTACCATTATTTATATACTCAGCTGTCTGCAAAACAGATATTCTTCTCAAACTGTAAGTAGTTCAGGGGGTGGAAGACATCCTTAGATGACCCCAGAACTATTACCAATTATTAAGGAGGCAGAATGCAGCTTTGTTTATTCTAGTACAGGCTACAATTAGAAAGTTAGAAATGCTGCCAAAAAGTCATTTAAAACAGAAAGCGATTTATATTAGACATGAGCGAGCACAATTAATGGGCGGCCACGGCGGTGCGGCGGTTAGCGTTGCCACCTCACAGCAAGAGGTTCTCCGGTTCGATTCTCGGCTGGGGTGCCTTCTGTGTGGAGTCTGCATGTCCTCCCTGTGGTCACGTGGGTTTCCTCCGGGTGCTCCGGTTTCCTCCCACATCCCAAAGACATGCAGTAGGTGGACTGGACACTCTAAATTGGCCCTAGGTGTGAGTGTGTGTGCCTTCTGTGGAAGGTTGGGCACCGGGCTGGCAACTCAACACTGTAAAACTCCACTGCCAGTCATGAGCAGACCGATGATCTGCTGTGGTGACCCCTAACCGGGAAAAGGCCGGAAGAAGAAGAAGAAGCGAGCACAATTAATAGGCCATCCATGTCTCTTCTGCAGTGATACTGATGATGTAGAGATAAACCGTAATATCAGAGCGGTTAACAATTCTTCTTTTCAGTTTATAATAGCTACTACACTGAGCACTAGGAAAGAATTTACCAATATTCTAACAGTGCTACTTTCTAATCTCAGCCCCTTATCTTCTCACAGGAAAAAACAGCGAGGATCTTGTACCCTCCTCTTTTTATTTGAGGAAGGCCTTCTCTTCTCTTGTGTTGACATTGTTGGATGGCTAATCACAGAGAGAAGACACAGAATGATACATTGTACATTAGTTTACTATACTAGCTGCACTGTATATCTGTAATCCACTCATATCGTACTAGGCTTTCTTTTATCGTAGACATATATTTTACATTTGAAATTTGCAGTTGTGTTCTTGGGCAGGATACTTAAAATTAAAACTAACCACAAGTTCACCTCTGGCTTTCCAGTAATTATAAAAAGACTCATATAAAATTCAGATTGAAAGTACTGTTTGGATAAAATTACATACTTTATTGTGACAAATAAAAACATTACTGGCTCCTTGAGAAACAGATGTCTAAGGTTAAAACCATGTGCTCTATATAGAACTGGTATATACAGAGAAATTGACATCAGACCTCAGGGTGATTCAAACGCCATTCTGGGTAGCTTGAAGATGTTTAACTTGCAGGGCATTAAATAGAATTGTGATGCATGGCAGCAAAGCAGATCTAGATAACCAAAAGCATAAGGAGCCGAATGAGATTCATAAAGATATAGACTGCATATCAAAGGCATTGTTACAATGTTACTGCGACACAGGCTAATCTGCAAATAACCTGGTAATCAGTGGTTTTGTCTCATAATTTTGGTCTGTTCCTCATAAAATTTGTGGTTTTCAGGATTTTTGTGAGAAATAAGTGAAGACTGAAGTCATTATTATAATGAGAGGCATTTGAGTTTCAGACTTCATATCCTTCACAAAAATGCATGGTAACAGAAGACCTTGCACTTCATTTAATGTGTATATTTGATTTGCGGTTGCTGTTGGTTTACATGCAGTTGAATTGTGCATTGTGCTTTTAGTGTGTGTGTGTGCGTGTGTGTGTGTGTGTGTGTGTGCGTGCGTGCGTGTGTGTGTGTGTGTGTGTGTGTGTGTGTGTGTGTGTGTGTGTGTGTGTGTGTGTGTGTGTCTGTGTACCTATGTGTGTAGTTTGCTGAATGCATGCTTTTCTGTTTTTGTATTAATCTTCAGTGTAGCATATGGTGTGGCTAAAATGGTGTCAGTCCACTATCACAGATATCATATAATAAATAAATACATTCTGCATATCTTTGAATGTTGTGCTAGTATTGACACTTAGATAAACCATTGCAAGGACTGCTAATAGAATTCCATTCGAAGTGTGAGGTAGGTTCATTAGTAATCTAGCATGTGTGGACAGTCATGGCACAATGGTACAGGCAGTGAGGCACGTCCAGGCATGAATGAAGAGACTGAGCACATTCAGGGTCACATCAATCCATCATGCTATACAGTCATGAACCCCTTGATTGTGGCTGAGATGACCTTGCATCAGATAGTGGACCAACTGCTGGAGGAGGGTAGGGAAAGTAGGAGTGATTAGACGATGCTGGGTTAACATTTTGGATGAGAGAAGCAGCCTGATCTACTCCTGCATGGAGGACATTTGGAGCAGATGGATGTTCTTAAAAGAAGCAAAGAGACAGAAACATGCATGCCAGTCGAGCTGTGCATCTGCAAACCAATGACATTTTGACAAATGCAGAGAAGTATGCACGATTCATCAAGGCAGCATTTTGGCTTTCCACAGGTGTCAGGCTCTTACCAGGTAATGAGGATAGTCTAGCTGTAAATCTGATGGCTGCTTCAATGATGGACTGTCAAAACCAGAACTTTGTGTTCCAAATATGAATAAATGAGTAAGCTTGTCATTTCACAGGAGAGCCGATGGTCATCAGATAACAAAAAGTTACATTAGGAAAAGTGCATGGAAGTGATACAGTTATCCCAACTGCGGGTTTACCAAAACATTAAAACCCCACATTTCCAGAGAGTTTTGTATTACATGTTCATTATTAAATTATGTATGTGTGCATGTCCATGTCTGTGTCTCTTTGTATATATGTATGTCGAATGTGTTCCTTATATATATATATATATATATATATATATATATATATATATATATATATATATACATACATACATACATATATTTGTAACTCAAACAAGAGAAAATACACAAATGAGTAAATGATCATTTGTATGAATCACACATGGTTGAATTTAGTGTTATATAGTGTAGGTAAGCAGGAATGTGCAGGAAAATTAATGTTTGAATTAAAAAATGGTGGTTATGTAGCTGTGCAAGAGTGTGTTATAGCAGTGGTTGTGAATATACAAGTGTTTGAGAGTCAGGATTAGAGTAAGGGTTAGGTAAGAGAAGCCACTCTTCCCACCTTAATCATGTGTGCTAAACCCACCCATAACCCGACCCCTGCCCCTCACCCTAGGCATTACTGAAAACCCTTTCCCTAACAGTATTACTACCAAGAAGACATGTCATCTCAGTTTTGTAGCTGTGGTTTACTGGTGCAGGGCATTTTCTAGTGTGAGAAGTATTTGATGATTTACTTTTATGAATCATTCAGAGTTTTGTGATTCTCTCTCTTGAGTTTTCTACCATTTTTGACATAATCATACATATAAATATTTATTTTCATTGGCATACACAAACATCAACTGCTAAAATGTCTACCACAAAAGGTCAACAATGTGAACATCTACATGTTTCTATGCGTGTGCTGAGCAGCAGTCTCAGCACATGCAAAGCATTACTTTTAAAAAATAGAATGACATAATTTGTTGCAATGGGACAAGCCTCCCAAACCCCCAACCCCTGCTAATTATATATGCTAACTCCAGCATCGCAACATGTGTAGGAAAGGGCATATTTCCCAATCCTGATGTTGTACTCTTGTCAAGGATTTGTGCAGTTGAATAAACATTGATTTGATGATATTCATCTCCTATATATATATATATATATATATATATATATATATATATATATACATATGTATATATATATATATATATATATATATATATATATATATATACCATGTGAAGGTATCTTAAGATAGGGAAATGTTTCTGTGTATTTTTTTTTATTTGAGAAGCACCGTGGTGTGTTTAGTGTACGTTTCAAATTTATTTTATTTGTATAGAAGTTTATTTAGTTAAGCATATTATCTATTTCTTTATATGTATTTATATTTATATCTCTCTATCTGTGGATCTGTCTGGGTAGAGGACTCATCTAATTTGACCATTGTTGGATTCAGCCCAGGAACATAAACTCAGGAAAATAACAAAGAAGAAAGAATGACAATCCTTGGGATTCAGAGACTGGCTGTAGCTACTTAAACTGTCCACAGTCTCTAAAATGTGATTTGGAGACATGTTTAGCTGTATGTGCCTCTGAACCACCTGTAACTACCATCGGTGCTAAACAGCACTTTTCAACAGTAATTGCCACTGGCAGCTCATACATTGCATTGGCACAGGAAATCCCCTCAGTCATTCTCATATACATATACAGACATTCACATAGCCACCCACCCACCCACACAAACACCCCCCCCCCACACACACACACACAGTCAGTATGACGCCCACCACTCACTCAAATATACACATGGACACACTCACCCATACACAGAGCCACTCACACATACCCATACTCTTGATCTCCTACCTTACCCCCCTTTGACCCTCTAGCAAGACACACATTTCACTCACATACACACACATACACACACACACACACACACACACACACACACACACACACACACACACACACACAAACTCAACCCCCCTCCCAACACTACTACTCTGCTGAACTTCCCTAAACTTATTTACAACATAGTCTCCTATTGATTATAATGGGGAATGCAGCATTTTGGACTTGTTCATTATCACTGCTGGCTGTGCTAATTTCTGGGAAGTGTAAATCTCTTCCCACATGCATTTCTGGGAGAGTGCACATGGCTAATTAGTTACTCCCTCAGAATGACTCGTTACCATTTATTTTGCCTATCGGGAAGGTCCACTGCAGTGATTCTACTGTATCATAAAGGGTTACCAGGAGGGCTTGGCTGCTCATGCTAGGGCTCAACACTCATAACAACCCTTTTTGAATCCTAGACAATATTGACAAACTAGAAACAATAAAATAAAGTATAACAATATTTACAGTTTGGGTAGGAAACATTAAAACAATTATGAACTAGTTTGATTAGCACTGTTTGAAGCAGGCTGAAAAAGTAGTACAAAGTAGTAACAACTTTGTAAGAATATATTTTGAACATGAGGAATAAAAAAAAGTGGGAGCTAGGTATCTGAGGTCTTTAGTTTGGTGATAGTCCATTCCAGTGTTGAATATATGTGACCACTATAGGTTCTTTGTGTACTGTTCCCCTGATATCATCTTCCTTTTTTAAGACAGACCATAAACTGATTACCTTCAGCTTTAAAATCTCTAAACCCAGTGAAACCAATGTTTCAGAATTGATAGATTTCACATATATTAAATCCTCAAAGCCTGTGATGATGGAGTTTCAAAGTTCACTTACAGCAACATTTCAAATGTTACCACAAGTATCACAAGCATCACAAAGGAGTTTTGTAAACTACAATAAAAGAAAAAAAACTGCTTAAAGTATACATCAGATCAAAAGACCCCTACGAAAAGGTTAACATTGTAAAATTGACAAAAAACTTGAGGAATACTATTAGAAATGATGGTTCATTCCATTAACTTAGATTAGCATCTGAAATTAAGAACAATTTTTAATTTGTTAAATTAAGAAACAAAGAATAATACTCAACATTGTTGTTTACTTAGTCATAATGGCATCACCAACTCTGATCCAGTAGAAGTTGCCAACATACCTCTTAACTGTACACATTTTCACAGAATGTCCAGATTTTGGCCTCATATTTTTACACAGTTTTTCATAAAATTGTGTTTTTTTCTGGCAAATTAGTGGTAAATCATTAAAGATTGAAGTTCAAAAATAATGATGGACATTTGAGTTTCGGGCATTATATTCTGCAGAAAAATCATGCTAATGTAAAACCTGTTATTCTTTTAACTTTCTAAGTTTGTAAGGACAATATTTAAAAATTCTTCCTATTTTTGGGCCTTTGTCCCATTTTTATTTATGAATTTGTCCAGATTTCTTCCTCCCAGAGGTTGAGAGGTATGATTGCCAACATACTAACAAACAAATTCAGTGTTAATTTTACTGCAGAAATGATTAACAAAATCCCTCTTATCCCTGAATTTCTTATACCCACCTCTTTGTCACTAAAGAGGATGTACTGAAAGTGCTCTCCAAGACTGAAAATACTTCCTCGATGGAGACCTGATAATATATCTGGTTATTTAATAAACATTGTTAAACAAGCCTTAGCACGGCTAATCCTTAAAACATTTAACCTGGGTTTAGCTGCTGGCTTCATCCCTGAAGAGTGGTGCACAGCAGTGGTATTGCCACTTAAGTGTGACCCCCAACACTGACCCCCCCCCAGGAATTATAGGCCTGTCAGCCTGACAAGTTTGAACTGATAAGCTGCAACATTAAAAATCTCATTAGGCTAGACTTGTAGCAGTTTGGCTTTTTCAAGGGTAGGTCCAGTCTAATGAATCTGGTTAACTTCTTTGAAAAGGTAACGCAGGCCACTGACAGTGGTCATGCTGTTCACATGGCACATTTTGACCTGGCCAAAGTGTTTGACACTGTTCCCCGTGCAAATATAATTATAAACTTTAATACATTACAAATAGACCTCTATCTGGAAAGATGGATAGCAAACTGGCTAAAATACTGCAGAGGATATAATGGTGACCAGTGGTGTCCCACAAGTCTCAGTGCTGGGATCTTTTTTTGGCATTTACTTTTCTGATCTCCAGACTATGAACCAAGAACTCTGCTATCCAAGCTTGTAGATGACTGTAAACTGGAAGTTATTGTTAAATTCTCCTTCTGATGCCCAAGTTCTTCAGCAGGAGCTTACATTTGTAAATGCAGAGTGCACTAAAATGGGCTGAAATTAAATTACACTTGTAAATGCAGAGTGCACTAAAATGGGCTGAAATTAAATTACACTTGTAAATGCAGAGTGCACTAAAATGGGCTGAAATTAAATTACACTTGCAAATGCAGAGTGCACTAAAATGGGATGAAATTAAATTACACGTGTAAATGCAGAGTGCACTAAAATGGGCTGAAATTAAATTACACTTGTAAATGCACAGTGCACTAAAATGGGCTGAAATTAAATTACACTTGTAAATGCAGATTGCACTAAAATGGGCTAAAATTAAATCCTAAAAAGTGCAGTATTGTCATATGTAGTTGACAGCCCATCTCCAGCATGATGCACAGACAATACCCCATTCCAAAATAATAAATTACAAAAGAGAATATTTTAACTGTGGAGATGAGTACTTAGAAGAATTCTCACACTGACTTGGCTGTAAAAAGAGAACTGCAACTGGTAACTACTGCAATACAAGAACTGTTGTTAAAAATGGATGACTTTAAAGAAAATCTACAAAATCTCAAGGAAAATTGTCAGAAACAAACAGATACACTTAAAGAACTCATTCAGCAACATCAATCTGAAATAACCAATGTAGAAACCACCCTGATTCTGAGGGAAGACTCAAAGAAGAGTAAACATAGAAGGAATTACTTATCAAACAAAATATTTGGCTTCTAAACAAAGTGGATGACCTTGAAAGCAGGGAGAGGAGATCTAACATAAGAATATTTGGCATCCCTGAGAGAGCTGAAGAAGAAGATATCATCACTTTTTTAAATAAATGGATTCCAGAAGTCTTAGACTTAAAAGAGGGTTTCTTATTTAGCATCGAGAGAGCTCACAGAGCTTTAGGAAGACCAGCATCAACATCATCATCTACTCTCCCTAGATCAATTGTGATAAAGTTTTTATCTTATTAAACAAAGAACTGGTCCCAAAGACAGCCTGGAGAAAGAGCCCTTTAAAATATAATCAATACCCAATAAGGTTTGACAATGACTATAATGTCAGAGTCCTGGAAGAGTGGAAAAAAAGCCTGGCCACTAATTAAGCTTCTAAAGCAAAACAACATCAAAACTCAACTTGCCTTTCCTGCCAAAATTAAAATCTTATACCTCAATGAAATGAGGACTTTCAACAACTTAGAAGAAGCCACTGCATTCATTAAAAACAATAATGTTATATCCATACCTGAAGATATGGATTGGACAGCTCCTTCATTGAAAAGGGTCACTGACAAATCTTCCTGGACTGATGTTGTTGTTGTTGTGGTTGTCTTTCGGCTTTTCCTGGTTAGGGGTCGCCACAGCGGAACTCTGGTCTGCTAATGATTGGCAGTAGATTTTCACGAACACCGAGGTGCCAGCTCGGCATTCAACCTTCAATGAAGGCACGCCCATTTACGCATGTCTTTCGAATGCCCACCCAACAGCAGGGAGGACATGCAGACTCCACACAGAAGGCACTCTCCACACTCCAGCCGAGAATCGAACGGGAGAAGCTCTTGCTGTGAGGCAACAATACTACCGCTGCACCACCGCTGATATAACAAACAAAAAACTGAATCAAAAATTGCTGTCCCTTCTAAATCTCTCACAGTATCTACTGCAACTTGAATTATATTCAAATTGTGTTTACACTATAGTTCAAACAAGGTATGTTATGTGAATGTACTTTACTACATATTTGCAAGGTTTTTTTTAAAAAGAATTGAATGTTTCTATTCTATTAATAATAAAATAATAGAATTACTTTATATCAGAGATAAATAGTAAAATGACTTGTTTCTTATGATTATAAAAAAAATAAAGGAGGCAATCAGTTTATTAGGCTTTTTTCAACTCGTATATATAGTTTTGAAGACCATTAGTATATAGTTTTTCATACAATTATTTTTAAAGTTTAAAATATTTACTTTCTAGATTGTAGAATTATTGAAATGAATATTATATTCTGACTTAAAATGTGCAAGATATGCTCTTGCAATTAAAGTTCCACAGTAGTTCAATACATTCTTATTAATTTTTAATATGTGGTTTATTCTTTCTCTGGATTCACTATGTCTAGTAGTGAGCTATGCTCTGAAAGCTTCCTATCCTAGAATAACAGGAAGTCTAGCTAGCTATTAATTTTCTCTCCTGTGACGGTAGGACTGAGCTTCGCTTTTTATAAGGTTTGGCTAGTATGTATTTCGCAAACTCTGTTCATCAGTTTCATTTCTCTCTCTGTTTTTTTGAAATGTTATAATAGAACTTGCTCATGGATAATGTTAGCAATTGTTCAGTTGAGAGGTAAGTCGTACATGACTGATTAACTTAGTATAAGAGTAAATAAGAGGAAATATATCTAGCATTGGTGGAAAGGGGAATGTTTTATGAATGTCTGTCACATACATGAAAGTCTGAATTTTGGCTATTACTGAGATGCCTTCTAGGCTTGGGGGGGTTTCCTGTTTTTGATTTGAGCCTGCCCATGATGCTTGAAGGTTAAAGTGGTGGATGTCTTTCATATGGGACTTAAACAGATGAGTGGATTTCCTTGATGAAGTGTTTGAATGAGTTCGCTTTGCCTTGGGGTGTGTGGATGGATGGAAACAGACTTATGTTTGCATGGGAAACCAGTGTTATTAAGTTGTTACGGATTTAGGCAGTTGAATTTGAGTGATATCTGGAGGCCTGATTGATAGGGAGGTTGCAACTAGTAATGATAAAAATGAATGAAACTGGGATCGCTAGTTGAGCGGGAAAGCATATTTCATAATTTAATAATTTATAATTTAAGGAGGTGAAGCTTTTTACAGAGCTCGAGGTTGTAAATGTAACAGACTGTCAACCTCTCATATTTCACAGTTCAACGTGAACAGTATGAAGTAACTCTGTGATTGGCTATCTTATCTTTGAGAAAGGGGAAGATAGCAAAGTAATAGTTACTGATAATAATCATATTGTTTCTTCCTGAGTTATACTTGTCAGCTTCTCTTTTCAGTTGTCCACCAATCTTTCACATTATGAAGTACTGCCTCCTTGTTTCATTTGCCTATTTTCCTTTTCTCTCATAAATATGTGCATTATTATTGTTATGATGTTGTCTTTTAACTGCATCTCCCCAATTCTTATATGATTACATATTATTGATCTCTTCAGAACTGATCCAGAGAAGTAAATTTAATGTTATAGAGATGATATTAAAGACTATATTTCTGAAGGGTTTGAACCCTAGCAGTTCACTGGTGGATTCTGTTAGTCTTTGTTTTTACTTTGTCACACCAGACAGTGAAGTTTAACTTTTGAGTAGAGACATTAGCAACACTTTCCTATAGATTTTTTATTCTCATTATGCATATTTTAACAATTGTGTAGTGCACATATAGCAGCAAAAATCATCTGAGAATCTCAACTTGCTGGTTATTTGATTTTTTCTTATTGTAGACATATTTTAATATTAGCAGAAAGTATCTATTTACTTCTGAGTCCGTTATTAATGGCTGTCCAGTTTTCTGTACTATTGAACCAATTATCTGGTATTATGTGGACACAGTTAACATTACCAGTGCATAGTTACTAAATTAATCTGGATGGGGGGGTAGTGCACATAATTCATGGTTTTAATTGTAGTGAAAAAAAAAGCTGAATCTTTACACCTGTATGTTGAAAGATTATTAAACCGGTCAAGATTCTGATAACATAGAATTAATTCAATCCAAGGTATTAATATGAGATTTGAAGTTATAGAGTGTTATTTATTTTTATATTTGTTTTTCTTTGTTCACATTATATAAAATATGGTTTGGCGTACACATAATCTGGGAGTCTAAGCCTATTATAAGTTACACGGATAACAATCTAGCTAGTGTTTAGATATATTAAGAATCTCTCTTAGATACTTTACTTTTGTTTTGGTGAACTAGATGTGAATATAATTAATATATAAAAGAAAGGGAAACATCAACACTGTACAGATTTGTTAAGTATGTTAAATTAATCTAGGAACTTTTTGGAGCTACTTTAGTTCATTTGTTTCATTACATTTATACAATTCTATACCTTTGAATATTAAGTTTACTTAGCATAAAGACTAAATGAATAATACATGATAAGTCAAGTTAGTGGCTAAGAATGTATTTGCTGACATTATTTTCCTTTTATTTCTTTTACATTGAAATATAATAGTTATAAGAATTCTTGTCTTGTTTGATTTTTATATAACGTGACAAGTCATCTTTACTTTAGCAATGCATTGATGTCAATTGTTTGATGTTGACTTAATTTAATTTATAAGAGAAATTAAAGTCTGACTGGATAAAAAGTAAACATTACTGGTTACTCAATTTATAAATTATTCTCCTTTAATATTTATTGTTTTATGGCCTCAAAAAGAGTAAGAAGGTGATTAAGAAGGTTAGTCTAACAGATTTATTTTTGTCTGTTAGACTAGGAATGTTCTTCATTCCATGCTTAGTGTGGGTTAAGATTTATACATATGCAAGTTTTGTTAACAGGCTTTTATTTATTTTTTTCTCTTGTTTTAAAATGCCTGGCAAAAAATGTTTATTATTAAACCTCATGAAAACACGATGCTGATTAAGATAATTAGAAACTCTTTAATTAACATAGAGTTAACTATATAAGAGGAGTTTTACGTATCTAGGATTTTATTAATACATAGTTTTTTTTTACTTAAAAAATCCTGACATGGAACTGACTTTGGTGTCCTTAAAACTAATGGGTTAAACAACCCAAACAAAAGATCTAACTTATTGAGATACCTAAAACTAAATATAGCTCAAGTAGTCTTTCTTCAGGAAACCCATTTTAAAATAAATGACACATTTAAATGGAATCCTAATAATTACAAAATACTAGCGCAGTCCTCTTATAAATCAAAGACTAGAGGAGTAACAATACTATGGAAAAAAGACCTCATTGAATCCAGAAGTTATCTTTAAATATGTGGATAGGGATGGACTCATAGCTATAGTTATATTAAAATTCAACAACAGAATATGGACTTTAGTGAATTTATATTGGTTCCCTGGTATGGGGGTAGGATTAGCTAAGAAGCACTTAGACTTCATTACAACTACATCTAAAGTCAATATAATAGTAAATAGACCTGAATTGTATTACAGATGTCACAGAAGCCACAGATAAGAAATCCCTCTGACTATCATCCACAGCTAAACTTTTACAAAATTGATAGAAATGTTTAAACTAAGAGATGTTTATGATGGTATAGGATTTAATTCATTACTTTTCTCGCATCAAGACTATAGACACATAACTCAAACCAGAATTGATGAAATATATGTCTCTTAAGATTTATATTCTAATATTTTAAATTTTTCGATATAGCCATGTCCATTTTCAGACCATAACTCCCTGGTATTGGAAATTCACACACAGTTTAAATCATTAGTTATTACTTCAAGGATTCCTTCATACATCAGGTTTTCCTAGAGATTAATTACTAACTAGAAACAAATATACTTATGTTATTGGATTCATTAAACGCTTACATATATATATATATATATATATATATATATATATATATATATATATATATGGTAAAACCATCAGCTCAGCTGGTACAAAAATAAAATTAAAGCATGGGAATCAGAATTACAGGAATTACAAAATCAACTTGTATTACTTAAATCCAATAAGAACTTATGTGAGTCGGAAAATAAAAAAGAAAATAGAAGAAGCAAATAAAAAAATATAATGAAATATTATCCCATAAAACTAACTTAGCCATAGAAAAATTAAAAATAAACTCTTATGCTACATCTCCAAAACATTTGCATACTCTATCTATGAAAGTTAAAATGCAATCAAAAACTAATAATATTGGTAGCATATTACATAAAGGAAGAAGCAAGATTGTGTCAGATAGGTGACATTTTAGATGCACTTAAATATCATTATACAGAACACCATGAAAGTGAAATAAGTATAAATGAAATTTGCAACCTAGATAATATAACCCCCAATATTAAAAATTCTCTGAAGAGCTAAGGCCAAAGTTGCAAAAAACAATAACATAGAAAGAACTTTTAGACAGGATTAAAGAAAGCAAATCTAACAAGGCACCAGGGATAGATGGTTTAATTATAGAAATGTATAAATTATTGCCCAATTCTATAACTTCTCTCCTACATAAAACCTTTCTTGAAGTACAGTCATTAGCCATAATTCCCCTTCATGGAGATATTCTTTAATTACCTCTATCTTAAAATAAAATAAATACTCTAAATATTGCAATTCTTATAGACCAATATCTTTGCTTAATAATGATTATAAAATCTTTATGTCAATTATAATTAATACAATGAAAGTCCCACTGTCCAATATAATTAATAAAGATCAAACATGTTTTAAATATAATAGATAAATGTAGGGCAATGTCAAAAGAATATTAACATTAATTGATTATTTAAATAGACAAAATCAAGAAGCATTGATAGTTGGTTTAGATATAGAACAGGCCTTTGATTCTTTAAACTGTGATTATCTAGTTAAAGTTTTGAATACATTTGCTTTTCCTCTCTCGTTTATCACATTTATAAAGAAAGTTTATGAAAATAACTTGGCATTTGTTAAAACAGGCCTTTTTACCTCTGAAGCCATACATATCACTAGAGGCACTAGACAAGGATGCCGCATGTTGCCTATCCTGTTTGCATTAGCTATAGAAATTCTTCCAGTCCTAATACATAGCAACTCAAAAACAAGAGGGATAGATGTATATGATCAATGTAGTTCCAAAATAATGTTGTTTTCTGATGATGTGCTTCTCACTTTACTTAACTCTAGAGAAGTATTGGATGAAGTAGATTTATTAATATGAAACTTTCAAAAACTCTCAGGTCTCTACTTTAATAAATCAAAATCAAAGTTCTTGTTAAATAAAAAACAAGAGGTACAAGTATCTGTAAATCATATTATTAGTAAGCAAGTTCCAACCTTAGACTATTTGGGGACTGTATTGTGTAAGAATATGATAGAGATTCTAAATAACAATTATTCAAACATTATAGAATCAATTGAAACATTGGTAAATAAATGGAGCAATATCTTTATAACATTTGAAGACAGACTGCAGTTGATAAAAAATGATCTTACTACCTAAAGTAATATATATATAGCCCAGGCTCTTATATTACCAGAAAAAAGATTTTTTAAAGAAATTACATCAATATTCTAAAAGTTCTTATTGTAACCAAAGAAGAATAGAGTGGCATATTCCCATCATATTGGACATTGGGAACAAAGGGGGGGGGGGGGTTACAATTTCCAGACATTGAAACATACATAAGGGCTTCTATACTTAAAACTGCAATAGATTGGGTAAATCCTAAATATTTTTCTAATTGGAAATGGTTACATTCCATAATATTAAGGAATAAAAATGCTTTATCAAAAAATCTTATAGTTACAGATAAAGATAATAGAATGTGGTACTGAGTATAAATCTACAATATAATATAGCAACACCAACCAAATTAAACCTACAAAAACATATTATGATACCTTTAGGAAATTTGTCAATATGAGTATAGATATAAAACTTTGGTTTGCATTATTAACTCCATTCATATTACAAGAAATTTCCCTGATAAAGTACATAGAGAGATTTTTACTTCATGGGGAAATGAGAACTTAATATGCTGGTTTCATTGTATATAAAAAAAAAAAAAAAAAAAAAACAAGTCTTGCCAACACAACATTTAATCTCAACCTATGAATTATCACCTAACGACTGGCTAACATTGCAGAGTGTTTTAACATATTCTAAGGATCTATGTAGAATAGTAAACAATTCACCATTTAAAAATAACCCTAAGTTTATATCTTGGTTGTTTGAAATTATCTATAATAACACTAATGCAAAAAACAAGTTATCATACTTATATAATGTATTAACTGCTTATGGGACAGCTCCAATGTATTAACTGTTTATGGAATAGCTTCTAAAGTATTCTTTTGGCAATATTTAACTAAAGGTATACAGATTCCCCTATCAATAGAAGATAAGACAAATATCTTACTCTCAGTTAAATTAACATCCCATTCACAATATTGGAGAATATGTCAATGGAAATATCTACATAGATCTTTATTAACACCTGAGAAAATATCAAAGATAAACACCTCAAGTAATGTATGCTGGAGATGCCAAGAAACAGCTAACGCAGACTGGTCCCATGTTTTTTATGATTGTGTCAGTATTAGAACATATTGGAATGAGATTAATAACTTTTTACAAGCTCTTTGTACATATAAATTTATTTTGAAAACTCTCTAATTTTACTGAATGTAATCAATAATCCTCACTTGAAGAAATTGAATTTGTATTTAATATGGACTATACTAGCAATAGCTAGAAATGTGTAATCAGAAGATGGAAATCCAACACAGTACCCACTATGGAGGAATTTTATGTCTATTGCTTTAATGGAGATCAAAACTAAAGAACTGAGAATCCATCCCAAGCCATTAGTCAATAACCCATGGAGAAAAGTTTTGACATTGATTGACACCATGCAATTGGAATCACTCTTTTTGATCATTTAAATATAACGTATCAACATCATTGTTTTTACATAGATCTATCTTAATCCGTCAGGCTAAATGTAAATATTGTATATAGTTGAATATTTATTGGGCGGCCGTGGTGGTGCAGCGGTTAGCGTTGCCGCCTCACAGCAAAGGTTCTCCGGTTCAATCCTTGGCTGGGGTACCTTCTGTGCAGAGTCTGCATGTCCTCCCTGTTGTCGCGTGGGTTTCCTCTGGGTGCTCTGGTTTCCTCCCACGTCCCAAAGATGTGCTGTAGGTGGATTGTACACTCTAAATTGGCCCTAGGTGTGAGTGCGTGTGTGTGTGTGCCTTCTGTGGAAGGTTGGGTGCTGGGCTGGCAACAAAACACTGTAAAACTCCACTGCCAATCATGAGCGGACAGGTGATCTGCTGTGGTGACCCCTAACTGGAAAAAAGCCGAAAGAAGAAGATAGTTGAATATTTATTAATTGTAAACAATCATTATTATGTTTTAAATCAAAATAAAAAAATATTTGAGTAAAAAAAAATGGAGGCATGGTCCCTTTATTCACTATGTTACAGACTCCTGAAGGAAGATCTATACCTTGATTTTCCATGCCATTAATAATCTAGTGGTCCAGGATCTCTTCTTTCTCCACAAATAAAATAGTCCACACATACTAAACCAAGGATCTAAATCATCATCAGCAAGTAAATTAAAAATGGTGGAGTCATATTTTCATTATGCAGTGTTTTCCTAATCTCCAGAATAGACTCCCACTGCAAATTAATCTGTAAGATGCATTATCTCCCTTCATATGGGAATAGATGATTGGAGGGACATTCACAAATCCTTTATATGGGAATTGGATGGATATTCACAAATTCGTCCGACTCTTGACTGGCCTAGCTATCCTTGAAACAAGGAGTTTCAGTCTAAGGTTGGGTACTGCCAACATGTAAATGGTTTGCAAGACACAGTTAACTTGTATTTCCTAAGAGCCTGTAATATGATTGTTGCAGTATTTTGTTATAGTATAGTGCTAAGAAGATACATTTTAGCATTTAAATAGTTTTTAAAGCATTTTTAAATAAATACCTTCTGGGAGTGATCATTTGTGATTCTTTTGAATACCCTTAGTAAAATTCCAGGTACACACACAGACACACACACACACACACACACACACACACACACACACACACACACACACACACACACACACACACACACATGAATAACGTGGTTCTCTTTATCAAGAGAGACAGTCACAAGATCCTTTACAAAAGTGGCCAAAATGCAACTCAGGTAAACTTCATTTTAGTGAGGAAGGAGCATTGAGGTAGAATTAGAGATATCAAAGTCAGCTGACAGCATAAACCACTGGTGGCCATGATCAGATGCTAACAGTGGTCAGAGAAGGCTCTAATGACAGAAGAGACTAGGCTGAAGACCTGGAAGTTGACTGAAGTGAAAACACAAATGTTCAAGGAAATACCCAAGAGATCTCACACCTCAGGAAGAAGAGGAGATATGTGTGGAGCTGAAGAGGAATGTCAGCATCCCAAAACAGTGTGTGTTAAGATTATAGAACAGATATGTGGCCATACCAGGTATTGAAATAAGGTACACAAAGTCCAGGAAGTTATCAAAAGAAAGGTGTGTAGGAAAAAGTGGGAGATAGAAAGGGCAGACAAGGCTAAGAAGGAATCCAGGTTGGCTAACACATAGACTAAGAGAGCAATTACAATAACAAAGAATAAGGCATCAGAAGCACTGTACCAGCTACTGACAAATGACTTGGCAGATGGCACAAAGAAACTCTATCAAGTTGCAAGGCAAAGATAGAAAGATAAAGAAGACAGACATTAGACACTCTTCATAAACGATGTCAGTAGCAACCTGCTAACTAGTCCACAGGATGTCAAAGACAGAAGGAAGGAAGGAATACTTCCAGCAACTTCTGAATGAAGAAAACCTTTCAGAAACTGCGATAAACAATTTATGCTCCTGATCAGGGTCTTTCTGAATCCTAGGGATGGTGTGATTATAGAATATACAATCATCAGAACACTGACTGAACCTACGAAATGAATGCAGATGACACATTTTAAGAGAATTGCTCTAACCCCATTTCTAAACTATATTTTATAGCTGCAGTTCACTAAATCATTTATATATATGGCCTAATATGATACTATTCCTAAAACACGGGCAGTATTTACAAGATTCATAATTGCAAACTAAATTTCTGGTGCTGAAATACTTATGTAAACATTGCAGTATCTTGTACCTGCCAACCGGTATTATTACAGAGCTTCAACAGGATGTAGGTAATGCCAGTGATAATGGTGCACTTTAATAAGAATAATAGAGTCACAGTAGTTTGGTAATGGAAAAGAATGTATGTGTCTGTATGTGTGAATCAAAGTGCTGTCAGGATCTACAGCAAGGTAACCAAATCTGTCATGATTTTTTTTTAATTTTTCCTTTTTTTTGGTATATATAGGTGGATTATATTACAGGAGGGTGGGAAAATGTCAGAAATCAACCCTGTTTTGATAAAGACCATTATAATAAATTAGCAGCAAAACAAAATAATGATTCATTATGACTGTAAATGCACACTGCCTAAATGTGACAGGTGAGTAAGAAACAGGTACAAATGAGAAATGAGAAAAATTTCTTTGTACGGGTTGCAAGATGACTGGAAAATTAAAATAGTGACTTCACTCATTTTGTAGACATGTTTTGTGAACGTACAGTTGTGTAAAATCTTACCATAACAGTGGATGTCCTTCTGTTCAGTGTTGCAGTATTCCTAACCAAAGGGTTGTCCTGCAGAGGATAGCCCAACATCTGACCAGTATGCCAAAGCCATTAGTCCTTATAGGCGCTGTATGTCACACACATACTCTCTGCACAAGGCATAGGACATAAAGGTGATATATTGACACTCATACTCGGAACTGGAAAAGCCCCATGAGGAGCAGAATATCCCTAGGGACAAGGGAAAACATGTGCATCCAGAAGGAGAAAAAGGAGAAGAGACCCTTGTCCAGGAGGGCATGAAAGAACAAGCTACAATAAAAGGGGAAGAAGGGAGGGAGTGAATACTGCAACAGTGAAGAGAAGGACATCTATTGTCATGGTAAGATTTTACACAACTGTACTATGTCCTTCTTTTCATTGTTGCAGTATTCATAACCTAAGGGAGGGTACAAAAGGTCAAGAGGAAAACTGGGAGGAGGATGGCATGGAAAAGCCCTCCAGAAACCCATGCAGGATGGCTCTGGCCCTGGGAATAACATCCAACTTGTAATGCTTAGTGAAAGTATGAACAGAGGACTAAGTAGCAGCCTCAAGGATTGGTAACCAAACCCTTGAAAACAAAAAGCACCAGAGGAGGCAACAGCCCTGGTAGAATGAGTCTTTACTGATGAAGAAAGACAGTTACCATGAAAAGAATAAAAAAAATAAATAGCCTTAGAAATCCAGAAAAAGATGGCTTGCTTAGAAACATGTTTTATATTGCTTAGAAACAGCTACACTGAAAGACCTGGGATTAAATGAAACAAAAAGCTGCTCACATTTTCAAATGTCTTTAATTTTATCCAAAATAATATCTGAGCTGTCTATGTGAATCCAAGGTGTAAAGAACCTTCTCACTGGCAGACTGCAGAGAAAAAAAAGGAAGACAGGTGAACAGACTGATTAAGGGGCAGCTACATCTAAAGAAATCCCAATCCCTTCACGCTCTAGGGACCTAAACCTTGTTACCACAATAAACAGGACATGCTGGAAGGATAGATTCCTGTCCCAGAGACTTCCCATACTCTGGAACAGGCTACCCATCTATGTCAAGCAAAGTTCTTTATTAGCACTCTTCAAGAATAATCTTGATGAGTGGATGAGAAATAGGAAATACACCCCGGGGATCACTTCTGTGTCTCTGCTCAACAGTGGCACAGGAAGATAACTTTCTTGGGTGGAGTAAGCCAGGAAACCTTGTTGGCTAGGCTTACATAGGCCCTTGGGCCAATAGCCTAGTACCAACCTATGAACTCCTTGACCACCTTGGGCATAAAAAAAGGATTAGTATGAAGAAACATCCTGTCTCCTCGAAAAAGTGAAAAAGGAAGAATAGCCATGAGGGCATGAAGTTCAGAGACACATTTGGCTGAACTGAGAGGCAAAAAACAGTCTTCCAAGTACAATGTTATAAGGAAGCTGAACAAGCAGGCTGAAAAGGAGCCTGAGTCAAATTTTTAAGCACAAACCTGAGGTCCCAGGAAGGCGGAATAGACCTCCTGAAAGGCAAATTTCTTGACTTTGAATCTATAGACTAGAGGAGGAGTCATAGGCAGACAATCATAAATTGCTGCCATTTGAGATTTAACTGAAGAATATGCTAATCCAGCAAGGAGCAGATCGCACAAATAAGAAAAAATCAGAGGAACCACCACACATACGGGATACCGATGGCAAGAGAAGCAGCAAACAGAAAATCTTTTTTGTTTGGACATGTATGATTTCCTGGTAGTGGATTTCCTGGCCTACTGCAGGACCCAAAGCGCATACTCAGAAAAACGGGTGACCAAAAGGAATCAAAACCCTATCATCCACGTTGTCAGTTGAAGAGTGGACAAGTGAAGATGAATAAGAGACCCCTTGTCTTGTGAGAGAAGATCCACACAGTGAGGTAACTTGTTGTGATTCCCCCTGGCCAGTTGAGAAATAAGTAGAAACCAATGCTGTCTGGGCCAAAAGGGACTCATAAACAAGATTTTGGGACAGTCCTGCTTGATCTTGTGCAAGACTCATGGTAACAGATGAATGGAACACATACAGAAACATCCCCTGCCAAGGAACAGACAAGGC
This sequence comes from Protopterus annectens, assembly GCF_019279795.1. Taxonomy (NCBI): domain Eukaryota; kingdom Metazoa; phylum Chordata; order Ceratodontiformes; family Protopteridae; genus Protopterus; species Protopterus annectens. The sequence goes on from NC_056751.1 coordinate 369,828,874, forward strand.
ATTTGCTTTCCAAGCCAGAGGACTTTGGACTGTGGAACAGAATAGAGGATGTTTTCTGTTCAGAGGAGAGGCAAAAAGACCTACCTGAGGAATACCCACCTATGGACAATGACCGGGAGCACATCTCTGTGAAGCATCCATTCATGAGCTTGTGTGCTGGATCTGTTCAGAGTCTGCCACTACACTGTGCTCTAAGGGAATGTAAACTGCTTGAAGAATTACTTGATAGTGGACAGATAGATTCCAGACCGGACTATCTAGTCTTCAAAGAAGATAGGACAGTGTATCCCCTTTCTTTTGATACACCACATCACTGTGTTATTGTCTGTGAAAATTTTAAAGGGCCTGGAATAAAAGAAGGAATGAAAAGCCTGAAGAGCTATAATCAGAACCCTCAAAAATATAAATTTATTGCCTACTATTTCAACCATGCTTCTATACCTTTTGATACCAATGGGCTCTAACTTATTACTGAATTTATGGACACTGTCTTATGTAATAATTTTATATCTTCCAGTGTGAATACTTTAAACAGATGAGTGGTGTGGCTATGGGGTGGCATGTGCCCTATGTTTGCTAATGCAGTGCTGTTAAAATGGGAGATTTGATTGTTTTTTTAAGTCCAGTTTATTTAGACACTGTTAATGTTACTGTCATTTCCTGGATGATATATTTTTCATATGGTCTGGGACTACTGAACAGTTGGAAAACATTGTAAGGAGTTTAGAAACATCTACACAATTCCTTAGATTCGCACTCCGCACTGATTGTAAGAGCATATATTTCTTGGACGTGGAGGTAGCCAAGTCAGAAAACATCAACTTAGCCACTACAGTGTACAGGAAACCTGCACACTGCAATTCTTATTCACATTTTAAAAGCAGTCACCCTTTTCATCCTGAAAAGTCAGTTCACATTTCTAGGTAAACATCTGATGACATTCAGTGTAAAAGACAATTTGAGATCTTGAAGAGTATGCTCCTGAAACATGAATAACCTATTGTACTTGTTGACAGTGTCATGAGTGATGTTTGGAGTTGCTGAACAGATAAATACGCACCTATGGTGCTTATAGTGTTAGAAAGAGGTCATGATGGAGGGGCACATATTGACATATCCAACAATTTGGACAACTGTTTTATCATATATTATTCTATGTATGCTGTAGATATAAGGAATTTTATTTTTAAGAATCTGTCCCTTCTGTGTGATGCAAAAGACTCTAAAGAGAAGTTTGACCAGTTGTCAACATGTGTTTACAATAATAGCCCCAATATAAAGAACGTCCTGGAGAGGGGTACTAATAACAAGAATTATAGTGGTGGGGACCATAAAACCAATAAGTGTGTTTGTTGTAAGCAGTGCTGTTGCATGGAGGAAGTCTGCGGAGGTCTATTATGAGATAAAGTCAAGAACTGGCATAAAGCAGGTAGATACTACTGTTACAGTTCCAAAGTGATGTTGGTAAGATGAATAATTCTCTGAATACATGCATATATCATCAACTCTATAGTATTATTAAAAATGACAGTAAAAGTGCTCTGGCAAGGCACATCATGGAATGTGAACACTTTGTGAAATTTAGATTTTCTGTGCTTGAAAAGATCGAAATGGATCAGTACAGTGGTGAGTGGAAGAATTCATTGTTGCAGAGGGAGCTGAAATGGCAATTAAGGTTAAATACCACCTCTCACCGCATATTAATGAAGTTGTATCACTAACAAGTGAATTAAGATACAGAGCTTCAAAAGTTTGATTTAGCTCAGTCTTTGTGTTGCTATCTATTTAAAATCTTTGGCAAGCTTTTACAAGGTTACATAGTTTCCTTTTCCTGTTTGTAAATAAGAAGACAGCTTTTGCACGTGTTTTTATTGTCTTTGTATTCTGAAGATGTCCATCATTAGAATTGATGAAAGCACTTCATTTTATTTAGTTTTATTAATAAAAAATTTGTTATTTTTATAAACTTGCTTTGGTTCCTTAATCCTTGGTAGTATTTGGATCATTTTGAGGTTTAATCAAAGCTTACCAAAGAACATTGAAGCAAAAGTTACTGACTGAATATGTTGTTGTGTCATTACACATGAAGCCATATGTTCTGGACAATTGGGTCAAGGGAAGTGTTGAGCTGATCACCACTTTTAGTGAGTTGGGTCAGATGCCAGGTCCTGTAGGTGCAGTCACAGTTGCTTAAATGTGCACTGGGTACATTCTGTGAATGCCTACCAGATGCGACTGTGAGGGATAAGTTCAAACCCTTCCTTCAAAAGACCTTTTGCTGTGTACCAGGAGAGGATGGAGTTATGGAGTCTTAGCAGATCCTGTTCAGACAAGAGTTGCAGGAGAACATTGGCCAATACAGGACATGATAACAACCTGAAACCCAAAGGGGAATGCTAGCTGTGAGGAAAACCAGCAAGTTATAGAGGGAGGCCTTCTATGCTAATGGGGAGAGAGTGTCTCAAGATTTGAATGACAGGTACTGACAAGGCAGGCAGCAATTGCAGCAATTGAGTTTAAGATGTTTGACAAGACCACAGTAAAGACTCTGGATGGCTAAGGCAAACTATTTAACTTATGGTGGCTGGACACTGCTTAGGCTATTCTGAACAAGGCTGGAAATACCCTAATTCATCTGGGTGCATTTTTGGAGGTGGAAAGAATAGTTTGAGGAAGTCATGAACTTGATTCTGGATGACCTACCTTCCTTTGAGTAGACAGTGCCAGTGGTAGCTGACAGTAGTGGGTTAATTTATGAAGATGAGCTCAGTGTGAACCTAAACAGTTCTGAAGTGTTAAGGTTATGAGGATGGATGAGATCCAGCCAGAAATCCTGATGGATATGCATATTGTTGCTGCACTGTATTTAATGTGCTTTTTCAATGTAGGGTGGAACACAGATAAAGTACCTCAAGAATGATAAAAGTAGGGAGGTGGTTAGACTTTGCAAAAATGGTGACAAGAGATTGTGTTCTGTTATAGGGTGATCATACTTCTGACCCCCCTTTGGAAAGCCTATGCCCAATAGGTTTGGAAGGATACTCTTCCCTTTGACAGGTTTAATCTATGATTCAAAAAGCACAACGTGGATCCATACATGCCATGGGATAGTGGATTAACTATTATATCATATATCCTTGCAGGAATATTGGTGGAATTGTGGGAATCCACCTGGTTGGTCTAAAATGTTTTGTGGCCATAATGAAGGCATACAGCTGAGCATATAATGTTTTTGGGAGGTGCTACAACATTATTGAGTTCCCAGGATGACAGCAGCATATCATTCTCTCTCTGTTTTTGTGTATTGAGAACTGCGTCCACATTCTTAATATTAAGTTCAGTAAATTCATAGAGAACATATAACTCCACCAAGGAAGAATCTTCTCTCCTCTCATGTTCATGATTTTCATAAGAAGAATTCCAAGAAACAGCTGTGGTTTGGATAGTATACATTTTGGCAATGTGAGAATTGCATCTTTATTGTCTGTAGATAATGTAAACCTCTTGGACTCAAGTGATGTTTACTATGCACTGAAGTATCCATTGTCACTGTGAAGTTACTGAAATCACTGTCACCTGTGTTAGCATGTCTGGCAGGAGATTTGTACATATTCTCAGATTAAATTGTACTGTTTGCCAGCATGCCTAATTGTGAAAATGTAAATAAGTTTTGAAATGTTGAGTGTTTTCCTGTTTAACAGAATGTTTAAAGAAACTGTCACTGCTTTGATACAGTTCTAACAGTGCATGCTTGAGAGGGACATTCTAAAATACAAACTGTTGGAGAATCTTCTGAGCAGTGAGTGATGTCATTGGAGTGTCCCTGGTTGCTAGAATATTGTTTAAACAGCTGATGGACAGAAAAATATTTTTTTAAACAGCTGACTGTTATATTTTGAAATTAAACACCTGAGACAGCAGTTTGTCAAGTACTGTGCAGTCAGTTGACACCAAGAAAAGACAACTCACCAAAGAAATTATAAGCTAACTTTGGCCTTGCTATTATATCTTTGAGTAGACCAGGAACAGTATTTCTTTAGTTAGATTAGGAAAGTTTAGTTATTAAGATAGAGTTTTTCTTGAATAATGGACTCTTATCCTGCAGTTTGATTTACATTTCTGGTGACTGAATTCTAATTTTTATTCAGGGTTATTGATTTTCATTTTGTAATCATTTTTACTTATTATTAAATGTTTTTCATTACATTGTGGCTGAAAAACAGTGTTTTTCTTTAGAGATTAGAGAGTGCTTCTACCTGTTTGATACTCCCCAGGTCACCCCAAGGCCTAGCTATTCTGGTCATAGCTATCATTTATTTTGACCATTTTCATAACTGGACACCTATTTTGAAGGGCATGAAGACTCTGTGATTAGCGGGCAGTGTTTTGTATCTGAAGACCCTCTGATTGGTGGCAGTGTTTCTGTATCTAATTTGGGAAAGTGACACAGTTGGAAATGTGTCAGGCTTTCCCAGAAGTGACTGGATATGTGAAATTTAAATTTACTTTAAGTGTGAGTGTAGCAGAGGTCTTAAACTGGGACACTTTGCTCTGAAGTGTGTAATAAGAGAATACATTTGGGTAGACAGAGGTATATGGTCCAGTCCCAGGAAAACAGAGCATTTTCCTTTTGTGCTCTTAGGGGTAGATTGTGAAATATTACTTCTGTTTAAGTGACAGTCTCATAATGGAGTCAGTAGTGAGGATTGAAGCTCCTCAGTTACTGACCCAGGATAGTAAGGGACGTCATTTAATTGTTGGCAGTCTGGTGGGATATAGCTGGACATCACATTAATTGGTGCCAGGGGTGTGGGACTTTTAATTGGATTTCAGTAGCCTGTGGGTAGTTGTCATTTAGGTGTGCACTCTTGACAGCCACAACGTAAACATTCAGAATTTCAGTCCACCACAGTTTTATTTATTTATTTTTTGTTAGATAGTCAGGGATAGCAGGCAAGGACGTCAGCAGAAAATTTTAGCAAGCTGACAAAGATCCAGTTGGCTAAGGAGTGTGAAGCCAGAGGATTGGTGCATGCCAGCTTGACCAAGGAAGCAATGATTTCAGCCTTGGTTGCAGCCACAGCTCTGACCAGCCGGTCGGAGGATATCCAGTTTGGTGTTGGTGATGTGCAGCCTGCCAAAACAAGACAGTCCACATTTTCTTCAGAGGACCTGAGAATCTGTCTAGAGTTAAGGAGACTGGAATTGAAAGCTAAAGAAAGGGAAAGAATGTGACATCTGGTGGCTGAGTAAAGGGAGGGAATGTGATGCCTGGAAGCTGAGGAAGGGGAAAAGCAGCACCAATATGAAATGGAGGCTGGAAAGAAACAACATCAATCTGAAATGGAGGCCAAATGGCTGTAGATCAAAGACAGGCTGAGGTGTTCAGAAGCCAAGGACAATGAGAGACAGTGCTGGCATGAAATGGAGCTTCAACCCCTTCAAGAGGGTCACGGAGGTAATGGGGAAGGGAATAACTGGACCCCAGAAGCTGAACTGGTCAGTAAACATTTTCCTCATTTCAGGCATGGGGATAACTTTGATAGTTTTATTCAAAATGTTGAGGGTATGTAGACAATATGATGTTGACTGTGAGCTTTGGTTTCAGCTCCTGGCTTCCTTACTCCATGGTAAAGCTGTTCAGGCTGTAGCAAAGTTAAATGATGTACACTGTTTGAATTATGAAAAGTGAAATGTTGCTTGCTTGACTGTTTCAAACTTTCACCTGAAGCTTATAGGAAAAAGTTTCATGAACACAGACACAAGACAGATGAAAATTTCTGTGATTATATTGTTGACTTATGTACTTACTTTCACAGATGGGTGAGTGGGTGTCAGGTCACCACTTTTGAGGGACTGGCATAGCTTTTGGTGAGGGAACAAGCCATCGGTACTTTGCCTGATGACATTAGAGTTTGGTTAGCAGACCATAAGTGCAACTCTGCAGAAGAGTTGAAGAGAAAAGGAGATCTCTACTTGGCAAGCAGAGCACCACTGCATATGAGAGGGATACCCATTGCTGTACATGAACATAAGGGAACCCATGGGATTAGTCTAAACTACTCCAACAGAGTACACCAGTAATGGGGGAAAATACTATTCCAAGTGCATGGTTAGGGATTAGATGTTTTATGTGTAACCAGAAGGGACACATAGCAGTCAAATGTCCATCAAGGCAAGATGAGGAACAGAATGTGAGGGAGCCAGCAAGGGGTGATGACAATCTGCCAGTGGTAAGATGTTTACAAACAACTGGGGTGCCAATATTTATATCCAATCTTAGTAGATGGTAAACAGGTAACTGCTAAGAGGGACACAGCTTCGATATAACCATTGTGAGGCCTGCAGTGGTTAGAGAAGAGAAGTACTTGGTTGGGCAGTCTACTCCAGTCAAAGCGTTGGGAGGGACCCCATTCCAAATACATTTGGCTAGGGTTCATCTTGAGTGGGAGGGTGGAAGAGGAAACAAGCAAGTAGGTTTGTTCAAGGATATTCCTGCTGATGTCCTGATAGGGAATGACTTTGATGATGCAGTACCTTGTGTATATGCAGTGACACACAGTCAGGCTTGGAGAAAGGCATGTAGGTCCAGTAGTCTGGGAGAGACCCAGAAAGATATCATACCTGAAGCTGGGACTGGCATGGTGGCTGTTTCAGAGAAGGTACTATCTGTCTGCAGTAAATCTGAATGTGAGCCACAGCTGCTGGTGGATACTGATGTTTCCTAGGACACAGTGACTGTGAAGACAGAGGTGAGTGGTGGTACCTAAACTGACAGCAAGACACAGCTGTCGGAAGTGACTAGGCTTCCTGTGGAAGGGGAACTGGGGAAGGTCACAAAGGTAGAGTTGAGACAGGATCAACATATGTATCCTATGTTACAAAGCTTGAGGGAGATGGCTAAGAAGACACCTGAAGCTCAAGGAAGAGGAGAGTCTGTATACTGGAACAAAGTTTTGTTGTATAGAGAATGGACTCCTGGAGGTGGGCTAGAGGGCAAAGTGATACAGCAATTGGTAGTGCCTATCACTTACTGTCTGACACTCTTAGCCACAGTACATGACATTCTTTTCTCAGGGCATATGGGCATAAGAAGCACTAAGAGACATATTATGCAAAATTTCTATTGGCCTAGGATTGCAAGAGATGTGGCAGGATATTGTAAGACATGTGAACAGTGCCAAAAAGTAAGTAAAGCAGTGGACAAGACTAAGGCTCTTTTAATGCCTTTGCCTGTTATCGAAGAGCCATTTCAGGGAGTGACCTTGGATATTTTGGGTCCCCTGACTACTCCAAGTTCTACAGGACAGAAATACATCTTGGTGGTAGTAGACTATGCTACCAGAAATCCTGAGGTGGTGGCTTTGTCGTCTATTAATCTTCAGCAGAGTAGGTTTTCCATGGGAAATACTGACTGACTGAGGTGCCAACTTCATGTCAGACCTGCTGACTTGTCTGTGGAAGCATTGTGGGGTGAAACATCTAAAGACCACCCCCTACCATCCCCAGACTAATGGTCTTGTGAAGAGGTTAAACTCTAAATTGAAGACTATGCTACTGGCATTTGCAGACCAGTTCAAAAGGGAATGGGACAAGTATTTGCCTCATCTGTTATTTGCTTACAGGGAACTACCGCAAAAATGTACAGGTTTTTCGCACTTTGAGTTGTTATACAGGCATATGGTGAGGGGGCCTTTAGATTTATTTCGAGATGAATGGGAAAGTGAGAGTGAATCTCACAAATAGTCTGTCATGGTTTATGTTCTCAGCTTTTGGACAAGACTTAAGAAGCTCATGGTTTTATCTCAAGAGACCCTAGCAGTAGCTCAATGACAAAAAGGACCCTTTGAGGTGGTGAGAAAAATCAGTCATGTGAACCACATGGCATATTTGGTAGGTAGGAGATAGGGGCACAGAATGTACTATATGAATATGATGAAACCTTATCACAACAGGAAGGCGCTAGTATTGAGCATTTGTAGTGAATGGCAGGAAGAGTCCGAAAGGTATATGGTTACCGATCTTTTGAGTGAGGCTAGTATTGACACCTCTGTGGAAGAGAGCTCCTTATCGCCACATTTAACTCCTAATCAAGTCCGGGAGATAAAAATGGTATTTCAGGAATTTGTGAATATTTTGATAGGGAAACCTGGGTATACTGACTTGGTGCAACACCATGTGGACACAGGACTCCAAAAATCTATTAAGGAGGCTCCTTATAGAGTACCTGACAGAGTGAAACAGACTCTGAAAGAAGAAATAAGGGAAATGCTAGAATGCTAGAACTGGGGGTAATTTAAGAGACTAACAGTCCTTGGGATTCCCCAGTAGTGCTAGTGCTAAAGAATGATGGTAGTGTGAAAGACTACCAGAAATTAGACTGTTGCACAGAGTCAGATGCATACCCCATGCCAAGGAAAGATGAAGCCCTAGAACAGCTGGGTTGGGGTTAGGTATCTGACTACTATTGATTTGACTAATGGGTACTGGCAGGTACCCTTGACTTCTGCTGCTAGAGAAAGATCAGCCTTTGTAACCCCTTACACATTGTATAAGTTTACTAGGATGCCTGCTTTGATACACTTTTAACTGAGCATGTTTGAGAGGGACTTTCTAAAGTATAAACTGCGGAGAATCAGCTGAGCAGTGAGTGATGTTATAAATAATTTATTTTAAACAGCTGACTGTTATATTTTGAAATTAGACAGTTGAGACAGCAGTTTGTTAAGTACAGAGCAGTTTGTCAAGTACTTAGCAGTCAGTAGACATCAAGAAAAAATAACTCACCAAAGAAACTGTAAGCTTGCTTTGGCATTGCTATTATATCTTAGAGCTGATCAAGGACAGTATTTATATAGTTAGATCAGAAAGGTTTAGTTATTAAGATAGAGTTTTTCTTGAATAATGGACTCCTATCCTGCAGTTTGATTTACCTTTCTGGTGACTGAATTCTAATGTTTATTGAGAGTTACTGATTTTCAATTTTGTAATCATTTTTACTTATTATTAAAATTTTTCATTACTTTACATTGTGGCTGAAAACCAGTGTTTTTCTTTAGAGATTAGAGAGTGCTTCTACTTGTTTGATACTCCACAGGTCACCCCGAGGCCTGGTTGTTCTGGTTATAGCTATAATTTATTTTGATAATTAATTTTCATAATTGGACTCCCCTTTTGAAGGACATGAAGACCCTCTGATTGGTAGCAGCGTTTTTGAATTAATTTTGTTAAAGAGACACAGCTGGAAATCTGTGTCAGGCTTTCCCAGAAGTGCTTGGATGTGTGAGAGTTAAATTTACTTTGAGTGTGAGTGTATCAGAGATCTTAAACTGGGACATGTTGCTCTGAAGTGTGTGATAAGAAAATACATTTGAGTCGACAGAGATATCTGGTCCAGTCTCTGAAAAATAGAGCATGTTCCTTTTGTGGTCTTAGGCGATAATTGTGAAATATTACTTATGCTTAAGTGACAGTCTCATATTGGAGTCAGTAGTGAGGATTGACACTCCTTAGTTACTGACTCAGGATTGTAAGGGATGCCATTTAATTGTTGGGAGTCTGGTGGGATAGAACCAGATGTCACATTTACCACAAAATAATTTTGTACACATGATAGAACAGTCTGCAGAACTGTAATCTCCTTCCTGAATTTTCTACAGAACCAATCTGTTTGGATAGAGGTGATGCCATATTATCCATGTTTTGTCTTTCCTGGAAAGGTACAAAATCCTGGAGAAAAGCCTTTTGCAAGTTTTTGGTATTTTTCAGCCTTTTATATTACCATTTCTAATAACAGATATAGGATTACATCTTAAATTATCCTTATATAATAAGAAGGCATATGTGCGATCTGGAGAGATATACGATGAATTGCACATTATGCCATATTTCCTTTTGACATTTTATTAAGAACCATTTGCCTACATTTGAATGTTATGATGCTCTGCTAACTTCTGGTAAAATGCCAAAACTTACCTCCTAAATGAATGGATGGGAAATGGGTAACTACCTGATCTGAGATGAAAACCCATGGTCATGTTCATGCAAAATGCAGCTGGCATGAGAAATTTACCTTGTACCACCTCATATCTGTATCTATATATCTTGCCCTATGGCCATTGTTGGCCTAGAGAAGGGGAATAACCAGCTATGGAAGAAAATGGTCAGGTAATTCATTGATTCATAAATTCATAATTATTCCAAGGCCATATGACCATTAATGCCTTGCCAGTACCCTTCCATAGGCTGAACGTCCTTTCTACAGGAAGGCCATTCCTGTCAATCTTGGAATAAATTTGTGGATACACTTCCAGCCATCTAGGTTATATTTAAAGGTAGATAGTGAGTCGTCTGCTTAATATGCAGGGGAAAGTTTATTCCAGATGTTTGGGAGGTGCTTGGTTAGAAACTAGTCCCTTCACCATACTTTATTTATCTGTTGGTAAAGATTTAAGTCCCTGGTTCTAGTAATGGTGGAGATACTGGGTTTGTGGAGCTACAAGAGGTGCTAGACATTTGGGACTCTAGTAGGATGGTAAGAGAGAGCGAGATCTTCTCTAAGGTCTGTAAGCCATTGATTTAATGGACAAAGCTGTCAGCCTCTCTTGGTAGCTGAAGCCCTTTAGATATGTGAGTTTTTTGTTTAGGAACCTATGGGGTCTTTCTAATTGATATGCTAAGTGAGAAACATTTCAAGTGGGGGTATTGTACTCAGTAATTGGCCTGATTATTACTGAGTATACAGGAGTAATTACCTCTTTAGACCTTGATGATATTCCTTGGCAGTTAACTGGGCTAAAAAAATATTCCTGACAGCCATTGTCACATGAAGGTCAAAAGAGAAGGAGATATTAACGGAAATACCTAGGTCCCTGACTTTATTTTTGTTTTGTAGTGGTGTGCTGTCTATACAGTATAAAGTCAGAGCTTGACTGGTGATTAAAGTCAAGTGTTATGATTTTTTGCTCCAGTGACCTTCCCCAAACTAAGACTATGCTTTGCAGCTTGTATTATGAAGCAAGAATTTAAAAAAAAAAACACATTTACCTGTGTAACCAAACCAATTACAGTTTTTGTGCGAGTCTTGGAGTTATAAACATTGGACATATATTTAAAAACAGACTTGGTACCCATAAGCATACATTATTTTCATTATGTACAATACAAACAAATTAGAGTGATTTATTAAGTAGCATTAAATGACAAATCATATATCAAGTATTTTGGGCAAACCATCAAAAAACAAATGATGCAAGTTAGTGATACATGAACCAAGCCTTGTTCTCAACTGGGAAGCTATATAACATATATGCCCTGTGTACCAAGGGAAAAATATATGTGATAACAAGTGGCTCTAAGTGGCATGCACACTCAAGTAGCAGAAAAAAATGCATGAAGATAAAGCAAATGGTCTCCAGATTTAGAAAAACTTGAAGAAGATGTAGATGTCTATCCCTTATGCCATTTTAGTAAATCTGCAACTTTTGTTTTTGATCAGTCTGCAGATTTATAAAGTCATTCTCCGTGTACATCAAAATAATTTCTGTTTTTTGCGGGGATTAACTTATTGAAGCACCAAATCTATATACAAAGAGATATGATGGGGGATGTAAAAGGCAACAAATATGGTAAGATGTTGCACACCATATTGTTTCAGGGCCACATCTATAATATTTGTAAAACCTTTCAGGAAGCTCAGTATTGTGTCAGACAATCTAGGTATATGGCCAGTACTCTGACTGCCTTCCAGAAAGAAATGCTGCACATGACATATATTTCCTGTCAGTAGACTCCCTAATGTTTAAAGGTATTTTTCCCAACATGCAAGTAAATAAAACTAAGAACCATGAAAAGAAAAAATGGAGTAAATAAGATACTGGAACATCCACACCACACAAAACATCTTTAATGAGGAACATAAAATCATAAAACCAGGAGTAAGCGTTTTCGTCTGCTTATAATATAGACTACTTCAGAATCATTCAACCAGTCATAAATACACCATTTAAATATCCCTACCTATATATAATGTGACTATTAAAATATCCAATAGTTAAAATAGTTGTAAATTAAACTTACACAATGAAAAATATATAAAATGTGTGTGAATTAAAAAAGAACTAAAGTTAAATACGTTAAAAACATTAAAAACTCAGATTTTGTAAGACTTTAAATGCAGTAAACCAGTATTAGTTTAGCTTGTATGATTTCAGAAGATAATAACTATGGGGTTGAAGGACAAAAATTGGCCAAGATGTTTTATTCAGGGGGGTATCTTGAATCTTTAGTGTCCCTTATTAAATGTCAAATTGATTGTAAGAGGAAAGAGGGAACTATTATTTACTTGCTTAGAACTCCTTTAGAAGAACCTCTTGAGGTTTATAGCAATAATAATAAGGCAAAAACATCAAATAACTTTTGATTCTGGTTTTATTACTACATATATTGATGAGTATGGTCTTATTTGAGATATTCTGGTTAAGAACTGGTGTATTTTTTCCTGTTTTGGGAATACCATCGATACTTTAGGAGAAAGGCCACATACAGTATTTAGAACAAGTAGGTCCCTTAAAAAGTTTTTTGAAATGGGAGAAACCGTTTCCCTCCTGTCTAGTAAAAGGAAGGGTATTTTTGAGTGTGCTTTTTGTAGACAGTGTAAATTTATTTTAGAACAAGACAAGGTTATGTTAGGTAGGCAGGTTGCTTATATCTCTTTCCATTGCACTTGCAATTCTATGGGAATTATTTACATGGCAAAATGTTTGCAATGTAATGGTTTCTATATTGGAAAAACTAAATGTAAGTTTAGGGAACAAATATATGAACATGTCCTAGATATAAAAAATAAAAATATTAAGACTTCATTGTATAGGCATATACAATTGCTTCCAGGGCATAGTTTTTCTTTCACTGGTACAGATATGGTTTGTAAAGATACTAGGGTGGACCCTGGGAGGACCTGATTGAAATAAGAGAAATGATCTGGCAGATTAAATTAAATGCCTGTGTCCCCCCATGTTTAAATAGACATGTTTCTATTGCTAGTGTACTGCATTGAAAGTTTTACAAAATTTGAGTTTTTAATGTTTTTAATGTATTTAACTTTAGTTCTTTTTTAATTCATGCACATATTATATATTTTTCATTTTCTAACTTTAATTTACAACTATTTTAACTATTGGATATTTTAATAGTCACATGATATATAGGTAGGAGTATTTAAATGGTATATTTATGACTGGTTGAAGGATTCTGAAGAAGGCTAGTTTATAAACAGATGAAAGTGCTTAATCCTGGTTTTATGGCTTTATGTTCCTCATTAAATGCATTTTGTTTGGTGTGGACATTCCAGTATCTTATTTGCTCCAGTTTTTCATTTTCCCAACATACCACAGCTCCCTTTTTTATTATTCACAGACAACCATTTAATCATTAAAGAAACAAACACAATATACAATATATGTATTTACATAATTTCACTGGGGGCAAAAATAATGCATACAAACAAGGTTATCAAGAATACATGCACTACATCCACCACACATAGTGTCCAGCACACATAGAACAATTTATGGTTTGGCACTAAAAAGAATGTTCTCAAACTTCAAAGACCTCTTAAGCATATGCCTGTCCTCAGCAATCTTTAAAGCACTCACCAAGAATAACACCAAATAATACACATACACCTACACCCAGTGGAGCTCCAAGAGAAAAGCCCATAATGCAAGCAAACACATTACCCAGGACTCTTGTCATAGAGGACTCCATTGTACAATGCACAGATTGCCCACTCACCTGAGTAAACAAGAAGATAACAGTTAGTTGCTTGTCTGTTTCCAGGATCTGCCAGGTTATGCAAACACTCATGTTACTACACCATAGGTACCAGTGTGATTATGTCATAGTCCATGTGGGTGTTAATGACCTGAGACATACTTCCCTGGATTTTAGGAAAAGAAAAATTCCAAGGAAGTCATAGTGCCATTCTATTTGGCTTTTATTAGATCCATCATTGAGTATAATGCCCCCTTCTGCATGCACCTGATGCAGACATATGCAACAGTTGGAATATCTACAAAAATTCCTTACAAGAAGAGTCCAGGTTATAAGCACATTGTTTTGTATAGATCACTTTAATGCCCTGTCTCTGTATTTGGACTTCTACAGGTTATTGAGAGGCGATCTGTGGCTAGTATACAAGGAATCCTCAGATCCGGTTCTAATGGACCTTATCTGCAAAAAGAACAGCATTAAAACCACTAAATCCAAGAAAGTTGCTTGTGACATATATAGGACATGCAGGTGATTCACATATGTGTCATAAAGGATCCCCATGCTCTGGAACAGACTCACCATCCATGTGATGCAGAGTTTAGCACTTACCCAATTTAAATGTAACCTTCACCAATGGATGGGAAATTGGAAATTCACCCTAGGTCTGGCCCCCTTGTTTCTGATAGATCAACAGCAATTATGCCCAAGCTAACTTACCCCCCATATAACCTTTAGAAACTTCTTAATGAACATAACCCTGTCCTACTAAATGTGCGTGATACATAGGGATGCAATTGGGTTGTGTTGAGTAGCTAGTCTTATAAAGGCCCTATTGGTCTTTAGCCTAGTATATACATATGAATCAATTGTTTTAAAATATTATATTTTATAAAAAATGTATGCAGTATCATGCAGTACTGTACGCTATTTTTTAAATTATGCTTAACTCTAAACAAATACAGCATACACTTTTTGCTTCAGATCAGATGTTAATTCACATTCAACAGAATTTTAATAAATGCAGCTTTTCAGTCTTTAGTACCTACAGGAAATCTAAAACAATAATATGAACTGTCCACAGATCTAGCCTATCTTTTGATCATAATTCTGAATCTTGATGTTTTCACCCAGCTACTCACAGTTATTGGCTAGTGTTCTGGATTAATTCTGGGACATTTCTGTTTGGGTTACTACTGAAACACAAGTATCTTCCTTAAATGAGATGGTAGTCTCACATGGCAATTGTATATTGTACCTCTGTGCTGTCTCAGCTTGCAGCTGAATCTATGCAGCAGAAATTATTATCTTAAAGGGGCATTTTAATTTTCCTCAGTGCAAATGGTCACCTTTTCCTTGAACCATGCTAGGTACCTGTTCAGCTACTTGGCCAGTTACTACACCTTCAGGTTGCTATTATGCTTGCTATAATTGTTACTGCAGTTACTACACCTCTGAGTTGTTACTATGGTTACTTCAATTATTACTGCAGTTACTACAGCTTCAGGCTGCTGACTTTGAACATTAGAAAGGTAGTGGGATCTCACCCTGTCATGTCTCTGCAATTTTGAATCTCCTGGATGGCTTGTAGCAATGGTACTTAGATCCATCTGAGTTTATTCTAGCATCACTTTTGCCTTGCAATAATTCTCTGGCATTAGCTAGGTGCTGCTCAGCCTGTTTCCTCTGTCTAGGCTCTTCTCTCATTAGCTGCTGCTTTTGGTCAGAGCTAATTCCAAGTTTTGGTCTGCTTGTCTCACCCTGCTTCTCTGGGCTCCTGGAGAAGTTTGCCAACTTCTTCCCCAGGGAATTATTTAATTATTTATTTCCTTTGATATCCAGGTACGTGAACTTGCCAAATGAGCATTTTCAAGCCACAGCCAGAGAAAATAGGCAGAAATAATATACATACATGTTTTTCCCAGCTAGTTTATTTATTCATCACACTTTAATTAGCAACACGCGTTTACCAATATTAATAGCAAACATTTCAAAAATATTTTGCATTATCTTCATGCATTATACATTTTCCTTAAAATGTCAATATTTGCATACTGCATATTTTCCCCTGTCCATGACCCTCCTAGTTCACTTATCTTCTTAACCAATATTTTGTGTACATTGTTCCAAAATATGTCACTTGTTTTATGTGCTTTACTTTCCCATTTAACAATCCCACCTTCATTTCTTTACTTTCTTTTACAATGCTCAGTGCATCCTCTAACGGAGATTTAATCTTTGAATTACATTTTCTTATTGTTGTTTTTTTATTAGCCTGCCAACATTACGCTTAATAAGACCTTACTGCAGCTAGACCCTTGAAATTCTGTATACCAACTAAAAAAATCACCTTAGTTAGTACAACTTGTTCCCCAACATTTATGTCAATGCAATCTGAAAGGAGTCTTTAAAATCAGTCATCTCCATGCATTCATGAAAGATGTTCCCAGATGCAAAAGAAAAGAAGCAACGCGATCCTTCCAGCTAAGAGAAAATGTTCCCAATCAATAGCAGCTCACACAGGCATTGCATAACAAAACTGAAGGTTTTTCATATTAAACTGAATGTTTTCAAAGGATCTTAGTCTAACACAAATGTCTCTCTGCTGCTGCCTAATACGTGTTCTCCTGCCAAGTACAGAAAACTTACATGCATTTAGTTAATCATTATTTTTTAAAAGTCTTCACTAATACGTTAATATTGTAACTGTATATTTAGTGCTTTCCTATGCTGCAACTATCGGAGCATTGTTTGCAATTAAAGAGAATTAATTTCTCTCTTCTTTTTATTTTCATTTCCACTTTTCAGTAACTCCATATTATTGCAATTTTATACCTAAACTCCTGTTTCTCTTGGGTAGCCATTGAAAAGGTGACTTAGAACACATTGCCAAATCCATGTATGATTGATGTCTGGTAGTCTACTTCAGCTCCACCAACTATACCCACAGTTCCCTGCAGAGTGCAACCTATACCTCGGATCTGCTTCTCCTCAGCTAATGCAGCTGCTGATGAAAAAAGCTTATAGTCTAACATAGCATCACAGATGGACTCTAAAATTACTGTTTATCACAATTTCTTAACTTCCTCTCATTTTTAAGCTACTTAGCTTGGACAGATCCCTATTAATCAATTTGCGGTATATTTACATATTTTTTTCATATTCGTTATGTTCAGTACAGAGTAATAAACTTGGAAACCTTAAAACAGACTAGCTACTGTTTCAGTGTATGCACTTATTGCAAAGTAACTAGATGAAACCACTTTGTGTGACAGTGGAGTCTTCACCTTTCACCACTGGGTTTTTAGTTTTCTTCCTTGTTCTGTGACATTGAAGTAGGTTTATAGAAGTCTGAAGGTGTGGCTATTTCCCCCACATGGGTGGTACAGGGGATGTGGGGTGCCCATCACATGGGGATGGGGGTGGGTGGGACTGCATTCCTGCAGGATAAAAGCCTTGCTCTGAAGTTTCACCAAGTTGGACTCAGAAATTTGTTCACTGAAATGATTTGTCTATTAAAATGGATCCACAAAAGACATCCCCCAAGCAGCCTCAGTGTCACACACTGTTTAATTTTTCTCAGCACGTTTGTGTTCTTTACTATCCACAATTTAGCTCTAGTCTTGTTATACATTTAACAAATTACTTTCTTATGCTGTTATTGCTTTAGTTATATAACAAGCACTGAGATCATCCTCTACCTCAGTTGCAAGTCAGGAAACCTTTTTTTTCCTCATGATGAAGCAGAATGTAAGACTGATACTTCATGGTTCTCTCATTAGTTTAACATAATTCCAACCTTCTCCTTGTACCACTTCTCATGCCTCTGCAGCCCAAATATTTAACCACCTTATCAGTGGAGTACTACTTTGTACTTCTCCTACTTTTTAAACAAGTTGACTTTATCTTCCATCTGATCTTCACCATTTCTCAAAGCCAAGTCAGTTGCCCTGCTAGACAGGGGTCCAGGGAAGTAAATAGTGTGGGAAGAAATAGCCAGGGAATTGTTATGGCTAGGCTTGTATAGGCCCTAGGGCTGATAGCCTAGTACCAACCTATGAACCTATTCTCTTAGTCATTTTCTAGAATTCTCTGTACCTTTTGCGCATTTTTCTTTCAAACAATGATAATATTTTCACTGTCATAGTTTTGCCCTGACGCTTTTTAGTACTGTAAGGCTAAGAATCTGAGTTCACTTTAGCATTCTTGTTTATTTCTCATTGACCAAGATTTCTTATTTCTTCCAGCACATATTCTGCTTCCGTGTATATTTTCACCCCTCAGGACAAACATTCTGATTCTATCTGGGTAAAAAATTTGAATTTCAGTCAAGCCAGCCTCTACATCCTCCTATGATTGTTGGGATTAATTTACTTCTTGTCAGTCTGGTGTACAATGGATAGTCATTTTGTCCCCCCCAAAATCTAATGTCCCCAGTTTCATCACCTTTCCACTCTGCCACATTTTACTCTGCTGATAGATTTGCATCTTCACTAGACTAGGCCTTGACTGCTTCTTAGTAATAAGATTTGTGACACAAGCATGGTGTGTTCTCTCAATTAATAGTTTTTGCTGAGGAATACCAGTCCAGTTGCTTATTCATGTCTTCAGAAAGCTGATACAGTACACAGTATCCAGTTTCTTTGAGTTGGAAGAAAACCCCAGATACAGTGCCCATGCTCTACCTTATATTTTCTTTAGTTCCTCATAAGAAGACTCATTTTCTACAATCCATACAGTTGACACAATGCAAAGAAAAAAATGTACACAGGAATTGTTTAGTTAAAATTTGAAAACGTATCCAAAAATAATAAGAAATGTTTGGGCTTTCATTTATCTAAACATTGTCTAAAAGATATATTACATGTCTGGGTATCTAACAGTTATACTGTAATCTTGGAGTTGGTGAGTAAAGAAGCATTGCAGTCTGTATGCCTAGTAGCCATTACAGAGTAGATAAAGTAGCATTATACACTACAGCAATTAGTAGCATCTGATTCAGCAAATTGTAGCACCAACAGAATCATATGAGTGATGGATTAGTCTACATTTCAGTTCAGCTATTTACAGTATATACGTCATTAAAGCTTATCTTTCAGTATAGACATTGTTTGCATTGTTTAGTTAATATCCATCATTCTGGGGGACTTGGTAGAGTGAATCAGAAGCACATGTAGGTATGTGAGCATGACAGATTTATTCAGGGTTGAGGCAGTTTATTTATTTATTTAATCTTATTTGTTTACGAGGAGTGTCTGACTGGGCCTAAAAATAGCCAGTTTTCAGCAGAGGCCTGAGGAGAAAAGCTCCACAGATTACAAATGTTGTCATATTAGAAAAAAACATATATGAATAGAAATTGTGACAGTACAATATTTATACAGGATACAGGTTGAAGAGACAAATATATTAAAATTAACAAAATAGTAGACAATAAAAATGTACCATTAATAGAGTTTTGTGACAAGCTGGATAATAAATTCAAGGACTGAGAAATCTGTTACCTATGAGTAAAAAAAAAAGAGACAACTAAAGGAGGAGAAAGAAGGAAAATATGGGAAGGAGGAAGTTATGAAAGAAAAAAGTGGCGAGGGGAGAGATAAGTGAGCAGTAGGAGAAACAGCTATTTGGAGCAGCTAACCAGGAGCTGTGCAGGAGCAAAACCAAATATTTTTAAGATGTTCCGTCAGCAGTTGTTTGAATTTGGTAGTGTTCTTAATGTTTGTTATACTTTGAGGAATATCATTCTAAGTTTTAACTAGTTTAAAGGAATACAGGGTGTCCCCATAGCCCCCATAACATCGACTTAGTGACTTTCAGGAGCAATTTATTAGAAGACCTTGAAGTTCTGTTGGTGGAGTAAAGCTGTACTAAGTTGCTAACAGATGGACAGTAGTTAGGGTAATACACAGTGGAATGAGTTAGAACTAGCTGGTTATAGGCTTATAGGTTAGGAGGTTCCAACCAATCGAGGTGGTGTAGTACTTTGCAGTGAAGAGTTTTTGCAGGCTGGTCAGTGGTGAATCTGGCTATTTTGTAATAGCAGGATTCTAGTTTGATTAAGTCACATTTTCTTAAGTGAGTGAATAAGGGTGAGGCATATAAGAGGGTAGAATAGAAGGTGTGTTGTACAGATGTTATGTCTGGTGGAATCAGTTAGAAAAGGCTTTATTCTATAAAGGGAACCTAACTTGAAATGAACTTTCTTGGTAACTAGAGCAAAGTGTTTATCAAATTTGAGGTCCTTGTCGAAGCCTAGTAGTTTTGTGTGCTGTACTGGTTCAATAAGGGTATTGTTAATGAATAAATTATGAAAGTAGTAGGGGCAATAGATTTCTTGCTACTGGAGAAGATAGTTTGTTTTGTTTTAGAAGGTTTAAGAATCAGTTGTGAGTTGAGGAGGTATTTTACTTTGTCCAGAAAGGATTGTTGGGTTTTATTAAGTAGGGCAGGTAGAGATAGAGAAGAGCATATGAGGTAGGAGTCATCTGCATACTGAACCAATGTAGCATGCTGGGTGGCAGTACATAGTCTATTTGTGAATATGGTAAAGAGAAGGTGACCTAGAACAGAACCTTGGGGTACACTGACAGAGACAGGTAGAGAAGATGAAAGCTCATTATTCTATTTTACTGCCTGTTGATGGTTGGTTAGGTAACTAATGAAATAGGTGAGGGTTGAATAAGAGAGGTTAAGGGAGGCTAGTTCATAGATAGGTATTTAGTGCAAAACTGTATCAAATGCCTTTGATAGGTTGAGGAATAAAGAGGAGTTAAGTAATCCATTGTTCCTGTGTTGGTTGACTGTGTCAGTGAAACTGATAAGGGCTGTTGTAGTACTATGTTTAGGATGGAAACCATGTTGAGTGGGCATATAAGATTATTTTTAAGAGGTGGTTGAGAAGTTGGGAGGGAATATACTTTTGCAGTATTTTGCTATAGGGGAGCAGATGGCAATGAGTCTGTAATTAGAGAAATTTGTGGGGGGTATCACGCTTGTGTGGGGGGATTACATGGGACACTTTCCATAGTGATGGCACATAATGTTCGGTAATGAACAGATTAATAAGGATGGATATGGGGTAAGCAATAGTGCCAACAGCCAGTTTAAGGTATTCATTAGGAAGTTGGTCAGCTCCAATAGAAGAGCATTTAAGTTTGGATAGGAATCTTCTTATGTGGTGTGTTTGTATGGGATGAAAGTTGAAGGAATCAGAATTTGTTTCAGAATTTAAGGGTATGGTTCATTGAGAGTTGTTATTTTTTACTAGTCATAATATAGAGTTAACAAAATGACTGTTAAATTTGGTGGCTATATTGTCAGGGGAGTTAGTTTTAGTTAGGCATGGGGTAGTGGCTTTACCAAGTTTGAGCAGTTCGTTTATGACTCCCCAGAATTGTCGTCACATAGATGTGTCCCTTTCATTTTTTCTGAAACATATTTAGGTTATTAAGGTTTTGCAGTTATTTTTCATTTTGAGGGGTGTAGTGTGAACATAAGTATGCTGGCAATATAATCTAGTAGCTTTCCTGTTAGAGTTTAATATTTCTAAAGAAACATTTCAGGAAAGGCAGCAACTTTATCAGTATAAGATTGGATTATGGAAATAAGGACTATTAACCTCATTTGTATACTCTGCTGTTTTAAATGGATATTGGGTGGATAGGATATTCCCTTTAAAAATAGTACCATATGCTAATGACTTTTATAAGAAACTGCATATGGATTTACAGTTGGAAGTAGTTAACTTGGAGTACTTAAAGCAAGAATAGTAAGTTAAGAGGTTTGTGAAATTAGGTTAGTGTAAATAAAAGAGGGGAGTTTACAGACTAGGAGGCCATGTTTTTAAAGCAATGATGCGACATGAAGTTTGTGATATTGGGTTAGTGTACAGCAAACAGAAAAGAAGTTAAGAGTGATTTAGGCTGGGTAAGGGGTGAGAAAATTTAAAGAAGAAGGACAGCAAATTGCCAAGTAGCGGAAGATACAAAGAAAACTGAGGAATACTAGGTATAGGTGAGTTAATAAAAAGGAATACCATGCAGGATAGTTCTAGAGAATGAGAACTTTATAGTGAGATATTCATAACTGAGGCTGGTGATAGTTCTACAAGACAGTAAGGTCACTGGTTAATATAGCAAAAAAAAAATGTGTTGCTATCAAGTAATGTTTTCATAGGTTCATAGATGTTTACTAGGCTAACGACCACAAGGGCCTTTTAAGCCTAGCCATGCATCCCAAATCTTTGACAAGTTCTGATACCCTTGATAAGTGTAAGCATGGGCCTGGCAGATGAACCATTTACAGGTTACCTGTTTGCATTGCAGACATAGGTGTCAAACCAGGGATGAATTTCCGGTTTCCCATCCAATTGTGCAAGTTGCACTTGAATTGGGTTAGGGAGGAACTCTGCTTCACATGGATGGGGAGCCTATTCCAGAGATGGGGTAATCTCTGGAATACACAACTATCTCTCCAGCAGGTCCTATTTATATCACAGGCAAGGTTTAAGTCTTTAAAACTGTTAATTCTGGTACTGTTTGTTTTTGTGGATATGCAGGAGGTCCATCAGAGTGGGGTCTGACAATACCCTGTATGCCAGGCATAGATCTCCCCTCAGAAGCCTGTAGGAGACATAATACCTTGAGATGGTCAGCATAGGACATATTACTTACACCCTGTATTTTTTTAGTGAGGAACCTCTGTGGATGTTTCAGTTGATGGATATGCCTGGTTAGGTACATACCAAAGGGGGCATTATACTCAATGATAGATGCCATACCTTTGTAAGTTGTGCAACATAGAATGATTTCCTCACCACTGTAGACACGTGGTGATATCAGGCTAGATTACTATCTATGTGTGTCCCTAAGTCCCTGACTAATGGGTCACCTCTAAGGGGTGTATTATCAATATGATAGTTACCAGGGATGGATGACTTCCCAAAGGATACTATTATGCATTTCCTGGTATTTAATTTTAGTCCATGGCTGTGACACCAGTTTTTTGTCTGTTTCACCCCCTCCTGGAGAACATTTGTATCAGTATGAGATTCAACGACAGCTCCTAATTTGCAATCATTTGCAAATTTAGTCAGCCAGAGACCACTGACATTGGCATTGACTTCTGAGAAGTAAATGCCAAAAAGGAGCGATTCAAGGACTGATCCTTGATGGACTCTGCTTGTGACTGGCCTCTTTGTAGAGGTGGACTCCCCAATTCTAACTTCCTGGGTCCTGTCTGTGAGCCAGTTGGCTATCCACCAGCTGACATACGGGTTTGTACCTAACCTCTTGAGTTTGCCAACAATGCCAGAGTGGAGTATTGTATCAGATGCCTTGGCCAGGCCAAGGTAGGCATTGTGAACGATTTTGCCCTCATCCATTGCTTTGATGGCCTTCTCAAAGAAGTCCACCAGGTTGAGTAGGCATGATTTGCCCTTGATGAAACCAAACTGGGTTGGGTCCAGTGTTTGGAGGTTTAGTATATCTGTATTGATCATTTCCATGACACTTCTTTCCATGGCTTTACATATAAGACTAGTGAGACTTATGGGTCTGTAGCTTCCAGGGTCTGTAGGTGGCCCACCTTTATGCAGAGGGATGACTGTTGCCTTTCTCCATTCTGTTTGGAAGCTACAGGTAAATAGTAGTTCCAAAGACCCTGAGAGGTCATGTTTCCTGCTATTTAGAAGGCATCCTGAGATATTGTCTGGACCCACTGATGCAGTGTTCTTGGTCTTAGAGAGCTTTAAGGACCTGTTCCCTAGTGATAGTAGGAGCAGTTATATTTGATGATATTTCCTGAGGGGAGGTTGAGGGGGAGAGAGGAGTAAAGTTGGAGCTGAATTTATCAGCCGGGAGATTTGCTATTTCTCCTGGCTCAGTATAGATGGCTCCATTTACAATGAGCTCTGCACACAATTGTGTATTGCCTTTAAGGTTGCGGACATAGCTAAAGAACGCTTTGTGGTTGTCCTTGGCCTGGGAGACCAAACTTACCTCAAATTTGGCTTTGGCAGACTTTATTTGTCCTCTGGGTTGTTTGTTTAGTTTGATGAGAGTGCTTTTATTCTGCTGGATGCTGCACCTCCTACTTTTTGCCATGATTTTCTTCCTGCTATTTTATAGCTAATTGATTGTGAGATTTTCATTTTTATTGGAAGACTTTTGAGTTTACTTCCATTTTAAATTCAGGGGG
This sequence comes from Protopterus annectens, assembly GCF_019279795.1. NCBI lineage: Eukaryota > Metazoa > Chordata > Ceratodontiformes > Protopteridae > Protopterus > Protopterus annectens. The sequence goes on from NC_056751.1 coordinate 369,852,844, forward strand.
AATGGAGTTCTATATATTAGCTTTATGAATTGCATAAAGTAAGTTTCTGCAGTGGTTATTTGATATACTGAGTTGTTTACATTATGAGATCTACGTTACCTCTTTGGTCTATGGTTTGTGATAATATCTCTAATTAATGGACATTTGTTTGTTTTGAATAGGATAATATATGTGAATTTTAACTTAGTGCAATTCAGATTGTTATGAGGTCAAATCTGTGTAATTTCCCGTAGAGCTGTCCTTCAATAGGTTTTGATAGGTTGGTTAGTAGCACATTTCACAATTTCTTTCGCAGCTTTTGTTTGCTGAAGAGGGATTTTTTATATATATTTGTTAATACAGGGATGGCATATAGCAGAGAATGAAGTAAAAGGGATTAGGAGAGATTAGCCTGCTTGCAGCTGTGCTGGAGATGTTAGGTAAGGTTTGATTCTATAAAACATACCAAGCTTTTGGGTGATTTTGTTCACTGAACAGTTGACATAAAGATCAGACTTCAGTTTGCTGGTGAATGGTAATGCCTAGTAACTTCATTTGCCTGACTTGTTTGAGAGTTATTTTTTTTTTTTAAAGATGTCATGATCATTTTTGGTATGGTTTTGCGGAATAGATTAGAAGCAAAGCACATTGCTTTGTATTTCTGGGAGGTCAGTATTAGTTGGAAATTAGTAAGCCATTTTTCCAATTTATTCAAGGCAAGTTCTGTTTGTATTTTGTGCTGAGCAGGGGAGTTTGCAGAGCCTATCTGAGTAAAACATCAGCATATTGTACAGAGGATATATTTTTAACTATTGTGTGCATGGTGTTGGTTACTATGTTGAATAACAATAGACCACAAAAAGATTTTTGAACGACTTCAATAGTATTATGAGAAAAGGATGAATAAGTACCTTTCCAGTTTACTGGCTGGTATTTGCCAGTGAGGTAACTATTGATCAAGTTAAATGCTGGGTTGGATATGACTAATTAGGCGAGCAAGCCTACTGAGAAGCAATTCATAGGAGACAGTGTCAAACACTTTTGACAGGTCTAGTTAAATCTGAAACTGTGACAGCGTTGATGTTTAGATAGGAACAGTATTAAAAAAGAATGAGGGTGTTCTGTCTGTGTGTGATGAAAGCCATGCTGAGCTGGTGACTAGAGGTTATTGCAAATTAAGTAGGTGAGGACTGGATTATTAAAACATTTCTCCAGGATTTTAGAGACAGTGAATAATATTGCAATTATTCCAAATTCTCACTACAGCTGAACTTCCTATTAGCAAAGCATTGCACAAACGTAATACATTCCATGCATCACCTACTCTGTCAGAGAACCAATTAGTACAGTTCTCATTCCTATACATAAATATCTGTGGATGTGTAATTATCTGGTTACATATTAACACGCATGCAAAAAATAGCTTTTGTAAACTGAGGAAATTCAGCATCATGATTTTATGATGCCATCAGCTGCTATTAAAATAATCTACTAGCAAACAGCAAGCCTGTCTTTAAAACAAGATCACTCGTCGATCCAACTACTAAACTGAATAAACTTCTTGAAACTTCAACAAGGTGTCCCGCAGGGAGGGCATCAGAGAGAGAGAGAAAGTCTCCTAGATTTGCTAGCTATCCAGACTAATCCTTTATACTGTTTTCCTTGCTAGTTCTGTGTACCCCCTGGGTCACAGATGGAATACCAGACATGGCTTGAGCTTTCTGAATTACCTTTATTTTGTTCAAATAGCAAGTATGGGGAAGTTCATATATGAGTACTTACAGTAATACATAAGCAACACTACTGAGTATTAAATGAAAACAAGGCATCTGTTGTAAATGTGTCCAGGTTCAGTAAGATAAAGCAGAGCAACTGTACTACAGTTTAAAAATATGGAAAGAGCTGAAGGAAAAAAAACATATGCAGATAATATAAGGGAAGATGAAAGGGAGAAAGCTTGTAAAGAAAGAGAAACAGAGAAAAAGGAAAGTATGTAACGTTAGTATTTGTCTTTATTAGGTGGCTTCTAGTCTGACTGTGGCTATCTGTCATCTGTGAGTAAATCTCAGAAAAGTAGCCACATGGCCTGGTCACAACAACCGGACATACTTTGTGAGGAATTTATTAACATTTCATATCAGTAGCCATGAAGTCTGTTTCTTGTGAGCTGTATCATGATCAGAACATAACTCTTGGAAATCTACCTTGGGAAACAGTAGGGCCACGTGACCTATCAGAGCACAGCATAGTAAATAATGCAGTCTGGCAGAATCTCATCTAGTCTGTCTTTAAAGCTATCATTTCTACTCCTCCACTGTCTTCTGGCTGCAGTACCAATGCCATCCACTTTGAATTCTCACCATTTCCGATCTTACTACTGCTTCCTGTAGTGAAGCATTCCTTACATTCAGTACATTTTACCATACTATTTGATATGTTACACTGTGACATTTACTCAGGATCATTCTCCTTTGCTTATCCTGAATTATTTTAACTCCTTCTCTAACCCCTTCCTATCCCTACACAGTCTCAGGTTTTTCTTTCTACCTTCTATGCTCATCAAAGCCTGAATCTCCAAATTGCTCCTTGCTGAGCACCCCATATGTGACCATTTCCTGGGTGAGCACCTTGACTGTTTGGAAAGCTAACTTCAACAGTACTCATTGTTAGCCCCAGGGAGCAATTGATCCAGAGGGAGAGAAGAGGGCAGAGTGTGGGAGCTGTTATTATTGCAGATACCAGTCAGTTGCCTTTGCTGTGCGGGTGGCTAGTGCAGTGATGTCAGAATGTTGTTTCTGGGAGGTGGAGCCTGAATGGCTAACTGAAAGCAGCAGTATTTTAGAGCACCATATAACTAGTTAAATAAGACAGGAAAAAAATCTTCTTTTTTTTCTTCAAAGTATAAAATCTTATAGACAAATGACTAATTTACATAATTATAAACTTTGGTGAAGTTTTACAAATAATTTCCTGTCAAAAAGCTTGGAGATATATTCACTTGTTAAAATGAGCAATTCAAAGAATTCTCACCAGGGTGCTGCCTTAAATAAGGAACTACAACAGATGACATCTACCCTGCAGGAGTTGTCTTTGAAGATGGATGATTTTAAAGAGAACCTAGAAAATCTTAAAACAAGCAGTCAAAAACACGCTGACATCCTCAAGGAAATGCTATAACACCACCAGACAAGGATAACAGGAATAGAGGTTTCTCTAAATGAGTTAAAAAGCAGACTTAAGGAAGAGGAAACACAGAAAGAACTGCTTCTTAAAACTCTTGGTTGGTTAATAAAGTAAATGACTTGGAAAATAGGGAGAGGAGAAATAACATCAGGATTTTCGGATTACCTGAAAACACAGAAGGTGAGGATATTATTTCCTTTTTATCAAGCTATATCCCTGACTTTTTAAATTTAAAAGAAGGACTTTCCTTTGGCATTGAAAGGGCACACAGGGCTCTTGGGAAGCCTGCCACTAACTCAAACTCTCCTCCTAGGTCAATAATTATCAAATTTCTTTCATTCTTGGACAAGGAACTGATTTTAAGATCTGCTTGGAGGAAGGCACCTCTAAAATATAAACAGAGCCTGATAAGATTTAATAACGACTATTCATCTAGAATAATGGAACAAAGGAAAAAAGTGTGGCCAATGATAAAGTTTCTGAAACAAAATAACATCAAGGCACAACTTGCATATCCAGCTAAGATAAGAATACTGAATGCCAATGAGATGAGGACTTTTATTGACTTAGAAGAAGCCTCTTCGTTTATTAAAACTAATAATGTGATTACTTTACCAGAAGATATGGATTGGATGTCACCTTCTCTCAAGAGAACAAAAGAAACAAATGTCTGGACAGATGTCAAAAAGAAGAAGTAAAAGACTGATACTGTTACAGCCAAATCTCTCAAAGCATCTACTATGATATGAATTGTTTTAACATTACTTTAAAGGATCAATTTTACTGCTTGAAATTTTAAAACAAAGGTAACTAACTACTGGAATCTTTATCTATTTTTTTTGAAAATAGATGACATATGAGAGTTTTCACATTATCTCAGGTATGTAAAACAGGGTACTTTTCTTTCACAGAAGGTGGGTTATATAGCACATAAAATATTTATACCGTAAATCACCATACATAGTATATATGTATTTTCTCTTAATTTTCTCTTTTCTTTCTCTCTCTTCTCTGTTTTTTCATTATTTATTTTAACTGCATCTTGTCCCCCTTTCTAAATTCTCTCCTGTTTATTATAGTAATATAGTCTGTATATATTTAATATCTCACTATCTATACATAAATAAATAATAGTCTAAAATAATCAAGTTTTAAGGTAGACTAATTGGAATAGTGAACTTAATTGTTATTACAATATTTATTAGATTAATGATAGTCACTGTTATGCTTATTGGGATTGGGGACATGTTTGTGATTAACTCTGAAATGTGCCATTCATGTACATATGTCCTTTGAATTATTTCCTTTTAGTATTAACAAATATATTAAAAAAAAAAAAAAAGAGGAGGGAAAATGTAATGTTGGTTAAGAGACGTGAAGCTTTCTTCACATTCTATTTGCATTGCCATAGCAACAGTAAACAATTGCTGCAGTTTCTAAGGACACTGTGAACCTGCGAAGTGCATTTAGCCTCACAGATAACAAATAATAAGAAAACGTAATGTTGTTTAGTTATTAAAATGAAAAACAATCTAAGCAAGGTAAAATAAATACATAATAGGACTATTTGTAAATATTTTATGATTTATCCTCATAGGATTACATATTCCTGGAAACAAAACTGAAATGTTCCCAAACTACATGTGCACTTAAATGTAGCTGCTTCTTCTTCTTCTTTCAGCTTTTCCCAGTTAGGAGTCACCACAGCGGAACTCCGGTCCACTAATGATTGGCAGTAGATTTTTACAGTGCCGAGATGCCAGCCCGACGCCCAACCTTCAATGAAGGGACGTCCATTCATGCATGTCTTTCGAATGCCACTCAACCACGCTTGATTAAAAAATATTACTCAGTTTAACATGCTGATTCCACAAGCTGTCTGCTCTGTAAAAGTTACATTTTATATGTTACTTGAAATTGACAGTCTCTAGAGCACAGGGAAAGATGCATATTAATTTTTGCAACATGTTATCTTTGCAGTTACCTCACACTCTGTACAAGCTCACTTGGCAACTGATAGCTATTAATTTAAAATATCAGTTTAAATATTAAATGTGCCCTTGAAATGCTACTGACATTTTGACAAAATATTATCTGAACTGTAAAATGAATGACTTGAAAGAAGTGAAATAATGCATAGATTTCAAAGACAGTTCTTGACACTACAGTATAAGGAAAAATGTATATTCACAAGGAAGTATTGAAATGTTTTAGTCTTCCAGTTAAAATAGCTTACTGTCAACATTTTGCGATATCAGAAAGTTTGAAGAGCTAGGAAATTACTATTTGTCTTCATAATGATTATTAGACAGATGTTAGACTCTGCTTTGTTTAATGAATTGTGACACGTTTATGAGGAAAAGCGGACTCAGATGTTATTACAATAGTTATTAGATGAATGGTGGACACTGTTATGCTTAATGAGTTATGGGGCATGTTAGCGATTAACTCTGAAATGTTTCATTTATATACATACTGTGAGTTGAATTATTTCCTATAATATTAACATAATATATAAAAGGGGGGAAAATGTACTGTTGCTTTCTTTACATTCTATCAGCCTCGTGAACTATTTCAATTTTTTATAACACTCATTGATTAGGAACCACTATAGTTGCGTTGTCATGGCAACAGAAAACAACTGCGGCAGTTTCTATGGACTTTGTGAATCTGCAAAATGCATTTACCCTTGCAGATAAATAAAAAAGTAATGTTGTTTAGCTATTAAATTGAATTACAATCTACGGAAGGGTAAATTAGATAACGTAATAGAACAACTTGTAAATACTTTATAAATTACTCACACTGTACTACACATTCCTGGAAACTCAACTGAAATGTCCCCAAATTACTTGTGAACCTAAATGAAACTGCCTGATTAATAAGCATAATTTACTTTAACAACCTGAATCCATACTATCTGCTCTCTATATGCTACATTATATGTGTCACTTGCATATGACAATCTCTAGAGCACATGAAAAAATACATATTATTTTTCCAACATGCTATATTTGCACTAACCATACATTCTAAACTATCTCAATTGGCAACTGACAAGTTATTTATTTGAAACATTAGACTAAATATTAATTGTGCCCTTAAAATACTGTTGCAGTTTTGACAAAACAAAACCTGAATTGAAAAAGGAATGATTTGAAGAAGTGAAGTATTGTACAGATTTCAAATACAGCTGTTGACACTACAATATAAGTAGAAATGTATACATGCAAGGAAAAATTGAAATGCTTTACACTTTTAGTTAAAATAGCTTATTGTTAACTTTTTGCTTTATCAGAAAATTTAAAGAGCTAGGAAATTATTTCTAATTTGTCTTTATAATGTTTACTAAAGTGGTTAGTCACTGACTTGTTTAATGGATTGTGAGTCATGTACAAGACGGACTGCTGAATGTTATTTCTGTTTACCTATGTTTGCAGAATTTCTTTTATTGGTACTGATTTAAAACAAGGGAAAGAAAGGGAAGGGAAATCTCTGTTTTTGGTCAAGGGAGGAGAGGCTTAAGAGCATTCGAACTGCCCCCGAGAACTCTCTAAGATGCTCTAAACACTATTTGATTAATACTTAGAGTGATCATATTTCATTCTTAGACTCTGCTTTTAAATCTATAAATATGTAAAAGCACTGCATACTAGAATGTAGGACGCCTCTACTCAGAGTAAGGATACCACTGATAAGCCATGTCTTTTCATAAGTGTAAGTTGAAGTTGGTGAGCTGAAGAGTGGGAAAGTAAAGGAAGACAGTTCACCTACAGCAAATTAATATTTCATTGGTAATCACTCATTGTCTCCTACAGAGTCCTTTTAGTCAAATTATTTTAGTAATAATCTATTTGTTGTTGGCTTATTTAGTGTATGCTTCTCTGTTACATTTAATTTATCCGAAATGATCTATCTGACATGTTTGGGATCTTTTAAGGATAACTAAATATTGGATGTTTTCTAAATCAACATAATAATTGTTTAAACTACTAACATTCCATCCTTATATATAAAATACTATAGAATAATAAGAGAATACTATAGAATTTCATATCTCTTTTAAGAAAATTCTCCATATAATAATTTAACATATGGAGCTCAGTTGATATTGTTGGTTAAAGGTATGAGTGATAATCCAATAGATCTATCTTTATCTATTGGATTAGGAATGACTTTCATTCCATGTTTAATGGGAAATTCATATTTACTTGTATTTGATACTTTAGAATTAATGTTTTATAGAAGTACTTTTTTAAAGCCTGACCAGAATTTTACCCTACTTGTATTTAAAGAAGAAAGAACATTAAATTACACCCCCAAGTTTACACACATGAAAATAACATTCAATGTTATCAGAGAATATGGTGTAACTACTATAATCAAAATAAAAAAAGAAGCAAAATGTTTCTTCCAACAATAACTTGAAATGGATTTAACATTCTTATCATTAAATACTAATGGCTTAAATAATGCAAATAAAAGATCAAACTTACTAAAGTATTTAAATCTAAATAAGGCACAAGTAGTATTTCTCCAGGAAATGCATTTTAAGACTAATGATAGCTTTATTTGGAACCCTAAGGACTATACAGTCTTAGCTCAATCCTCCAAAAGGACAAAAGGAGTATCAATTCTCTGGAATCAAAACATAATCACTCCAAAATTTATTTATAAATATGGAGACAAAGAAGGTCTACTAGCGTTTGTTATAATTAATTTTAATAACAGAATATGGACCTTCGCTAATCTATATTGGTTCCCAGGAATTGGAGCAGGAAAGGATGAAAAATACCTAGATTTTATTTCCAAAAATTATAAATGAAATCTTTTACTGGGAGACTTTAATTGTACCTTAGAAGCTTCTGAAACCACCAAGAAGTCTTTTCCCATAGCAACAATTTCAAAATCCTTAAAAAGATGGATTGATTCATTTCATTTAATAGACACTTTTAAAGTAAAACCATAAAGACCATAAATTTGAAACACAAACCAGAATAGACAAATTATTTGTAGTTCAATATTTACAAACAAAAATCCTCAACTTCTCAATAGTTCCATGCCCCTTCTCAGAATATGACTCTCTGGTAATGAAGCTCCAAATAGAGTTTAAACCTTTAATCTTCTCAACTAGAATTCCATAATATATCACAAAAATTAATGAATTCAGACCCTGGATGTTGTCAGAACTACAATTATTTCTTGAAATTAATAATACAACAGAAATCAGTACAGTCATGGTTTGGGACTCATTAAAAGCATATTTATTTGGTAAGACCCTTAGCTGGTACAAAAACAAAGTTAGAGAGTGGGAATCTGAATCATTAGACTTTCAAACCAGACTCTTGACAGCAAAATCTAAAAAAAAATCAGAATTGTCCAAAAGTCAAAAAAGAAATAGAGGAATCAAATAAAAAAATAATGAAATTCTAACACACAAAATGTGTCTAGCCTTGAAAAAGTTAAAAATAAACTCATTAGCCACATCCTCCTGATATCTACATAACTTATCTACAAGAATTAAAATACAATCTAAAGCAAATAACATTAGTATTATATATCATGAAAAGAAAGGGGAAAGAGTATCAGACATAGGAGACATCCTTGAAGCATTTTGGTTGCATTATATGGAACACTTCAAAAATGAAGATTTAGATACCAACCAAATAAACTTAGATAAAAACCTTATCAGTATTAAAAAAAAATCCAGAAAACTTAAAACTAGACCTACAAAAACCTATATCCTACAAAGAAATTGTGGACAAGATGAAAGAAAGTAAATGCAACAAAGCTCCAAGGATAGATGGTATAATTATGGAAATTTACAAACTCTTCCCTTCAACAGTAATCTCCTTTTTTCATAAAACTTTGCTAGAAGTCCAGTCAGAAGCAAAAATACCACCCTTATGGAAATATATTCTCTCATAACACCAATTCTAAAAGATAATAAACCATCAGACCTTTGCACCTCATACAGACCTATATCATTACTTAATAATGATTACAAAATATTCATGTCAATCCTAGCTAACAGAATGAAAGTCCCACTTTCAAAGACAATTAATAATGATCAAACTGGATTTTTATATAACAGGCACACACATGACAATATTAAAAGATACTTACTCTTATAGATGATGTGAATAAAGAAGATAGAAAAACACTTGCAATCAGATTAGACGAAGAAAAAGTCTTTACTTCCCTCAACTGGGAATATCTATTTAAAACTTTAGCATTATTTGAATTTCCTCCTCCCTTCATCTTATTACTAAAAAACATATATATTAATAACTTAGTCTACATTAAATTAGGTCATTTCACCTCAGAATCTATCCATATAATGAAAGGTACTAAACAAGGATGCCCCCTTTCTCCTATTTTCTTTGCTTTGGCTATAGAAATACTTGCAGAAATAATATGCAATAATCCAAGAATAAAAGGAATAGAAGTCTATGACCAGTTGCTGTTGTTGTTGTTTGTCTTTCGGATTTTTCCAGGTAAGGGGTCACCACAGCGGAACTCTGGTCCCCTAATGATTGGCAGTAGATTTTTATGAAATGCCGAGGTGCCAGCTCAACACCCAAACTTCAACGAAGGCACGCCCATTTACACATGCATGTCTTTCGAACGCTACCCAACTGCGGGGAGGACATGCAGACTCCACACAGAAGGCACTCCCAAGCCAAGCCGAGAATCGAATGGGAGAACCTCTTGCTGTGAGGTAACAATGCTACCGCTGTACCACAGCGGCATCTATGACCAGTGCATATCTAAAATAATGCTTTTTGCTGATGATATTTTATTAATCCTATCAAACTCCAGAGAGTCATTAGGAGAGCTAGAAGAAGTAATGAGAAATTGTATAAGATTTCAGGTCTGCACTTTAACAGATCAAAATCAAAATTTCTATTTTTAAATAAGAAAAAAGAACTACAAGTTACAGATAAATCCATCATAGGAAAACAAGAACCTGCGCTAAATTATTTAGGAATAGTGTTATGCAAAAATATAAACAAAATAATATTAATAAATTATAAAACATTACTGAAGCAATAAAAATATATATAGAAAAGTGGAACAAAATTATATTAACTTTTGAAGACAGATTGCAATTAATAAAAAATGGTCTTATTGCCAAAATATGTAGCATTAGCAATACAGTTAGTTCCTGAAAGATGCATTCTTAAAGAAATAAACTCATGTTTAATAAAATTTTTATGGTATCCCAAAAAGAATAGAGTTGCTCTAACTCATCACATTAGACCCTGGAAGCAAGGAGGATTGAACTTCCCAGAAATAGAAACATATATAAAAGCATCTGTGCTTAAAAGTACAATAGATTGGATAAACCCAAATTATTTTGCTAACTGGAAAGAATTAACAACGGCTATATTAACAAATGAATTTAATCTGTTAAAAAAAAATTAATAGTAGACAAATCAAACAAACTCTGGTACATACTATGCATAAGTATACAATATAATATAATAAGACCTTCTAAAACAACACTGATTAATCATTACATCAATTCCTTTAGGAAACTTATCAATGCAAATATAGATCTAAAACTTTGGTTTGACCTTTTAACCCTATTTGCCTTCACTAAGAACTTTCCTCACAAAATATATAGGGAAACAATAACCTCCTGGGAACAAAATGGATTCTTATGCTGGTTTCAATGTGTAAATAAAGTAAATGTTTTAGATATACATATGATAAAAACTGCTTACAATATTCCAACACAGGACTGGTTAACCTTACAAAGGATTCTAATGTACACTCTAGATTTATGCAGATTAATTAATAATTCCTCATTTAAAGATATTCCAAATCTAATAAGTTTTCTATATGAATTTATATATAATAGTTGTGAAAAGAAAAATTCCATTTCAAATCTATATAAAGAGTTAACATATAAAACAATTCCCAAACCATCATACTGGCAGTTCTTAACAAAAGGTCAGTCATTGCATCTTACTATCAGTTAATTACACCTCTAACACACAGTACTGGAAATATTTAACTGGAAATACTTACATAGAGCATTTTTAACACCAGATAGAATTAAAAAGATCAGCATTACTACAAATGTTTTTTGCTGGAGGTGTGAAAAGTCAACTAAAGCACAGGATTCATATTTTTTATGAATGTAATAAAATTAAATCATATTGGAATGGAATCAATCATTTTTTACAAGCTTTATTTAATTAATCATCTACCTTAACTAAAGCATTGATTATACTAAATGTAAATGAAGGTCCCTACCTGAATAAGACAAATATGTATTTGTTATGGACAATACTTGCTATATCTAGGAAATGCGTAACCAGAAGGTGGAATTCAAATACACCCCCGACCTTGGAAGAATTCTACACTTTACTGAAGACAACTGCATCGATGGAAATAAAAAATCAAAGAACTACGAATCTATCCCAGGCCATTGGTAAATAATCCTTGGAAGAAAGTTATATCTTTGTTGGACACTCTGCAATAATCAATATTGTATCTCTGATAACTGATCTGTTAATGCTATATTTGATAACATACAGTGTATATAACTGAAAGCCAGGCTATTGTAAATATTGTATATAGTTGTTTAAAATAATATTTAAAAATATTATGTAAATATTTTAATTGTAAATAAAAAATAATTTTTGAGGAAAAAAAGAATGTTGTTTCCTTCTCCTATGTTTATCCTGAGATGTCCTGCATGACTCCTGGTTTCCACTAGATGTCAACCAGGCATTGGGTTTTCCTCCTTCTAGGATAGGAGAGCTGGCATTTGATGTTTCATGCTATCCTACTTGCAGTACAATTCTGTTCCCAAACATGGGTTGCCAACCATGCAGACAGATATCCCACCTCTACTTAATTGGGCTGTTAGTCCTCAGATGTTATGACCATAACATTTTCTTGTCATCTTAAAAATTTAGTAATAATAAACTCTGGAAAATCTCTAAAATTCAAATGTATTTTATGATACAATAATAAAAATACTATATTAAAAATCTGAAGTTGTGAATTTGCATGCTGTTAAGCCCAGATTTCTTCAAGCAATGAAGACTGGATTGATTTGCATATTTCATAAAAAGTGATATAACATGCATTTTGAATTTGAAACTGATCAGATTACAAGAAAACATGCAACTTAGATTTTTATGTGAGCAGCAGTACTCCATAGCAAGACTAAATAATACAGATATAATCTTTTGGAAATACAGTGACTCTGCAAAGTGCATGCACAACTTGCTTTTGATACACAGTAGTTATTTTCATGAATGCAATACTGGTGACAGAAAAAAAAAATATACTGCAGTATCAAACCCAACTCCTTGGGGCCCATTGGATGAAGCAAGTCATTTGATGACAAGTAGTCTGTTACTTTGGAGACTTCTGACTTCTGGTCCTAAAATATTTTCTCCGAAGTGGGAAATTTATGGATTTAATTCCTTAATGTAGGCAGGTGCAGAATGCATAGCTGGCTACATGGACCTGTGGAGTACATAATATTTAGCCCCTACCAGAATTCTTTTGAATCAACATTTTGACCCAATAAAAAGATTAAATAGTTAAATTTGTTATACTTGTTTTGTAGTTACAAGTCTTATTACTTCAACATGGAAAATTCTGTAATGATACAATGTAAATCATTAAGAATTGTGAATGTTGATTTTTTTGTAAGAGTAAAACATTTCAGTATATATAATTTAGCAAGTGTGATTAAAAACATCATTTTTTAAACTAATTTATTTAACCTTTTCCTAGAGAGATGGAAGATACGCAATACAACCAATTCATATTTCTTTTTTGTTATTTTCAGAAAGATTTAACATGTTTTTGAATGGTATATTCAACTGTCTGTTAGTAATAGTACATAACACAAAATGTATAGAACATGTTATCTTGTTGTTCATGTTTCTTGAATGTGGCTTCCCATTTGTTAACTTGGAGATTCCATTTCCCTTTCACGTCCCCTTATTTCCTTTGCAGACCTTGTTCTCACAAAGAGTGGGTTCCATCTCTTTTGTGGTCTTGCCTCTGCCTTTTTCCCTTTAACTCTCTACGTTAGTAATGCTTTATTATCCCTATTTTTAGTGATACCCGTATAACCTGAACATGCCTTTGTGTTATTTAGTTCATTTCTCAGAGGAGGTGACTTCTCTGAGATTCATCATCATCATCATCTTCTTTCGGCTGTTCCCATTAGAGGTCGCCACAGCGAATCTTCTGTTTCCATTTCTTCCTGTCTTCTGCATCATGCTCTTTTACACCAACTGCCTGCATGTCCTCTCTCACCACATCCATAAACCTTATCTTAGGCCTTCCTCTTTTCCTCTTACCTCGCAGCTCCATCCTTTGCATCCTTTTCCCAATATACGCAGCATCCCTCCTCAGCACATGTCCAAACCAATGCAATCTCGCCTCTCTTGCTTTGTCTCCAGACTGTCCAACCTGAGCTGACCCTCTAATATACTGATTCCTAATCCTGTCCATCCTAGTCACACCCACTGCAAATCTTAATATCTTTAACTCTGCCACATCCAGCTCTGACTCATGCCTTTTCGTCAATGCCGCTGTCTCCAGCCCATATAACATAGTTGGTCTCACTACCCTCTTGTAGACCTTCCCTTTCACTCTTATTGGTACCCATCTGTCACAAATCACTCCTGACACTCTTCTCCACCCATTCCACCCTGCCTGTACTCTCTTCTTCACCTGTCTTCCACACTCACTATTACTCTGAACCTTTGATCCTAAGTACTTAAACTCATCCACCTTTACCAACTCTACTCCCTGCATCCTCACATTTACACACATATATTCTGTTTTAGCCCTGCTGACCTTCATTCCTCTCCTCTCTAAAGCATATCTCCACCTCTCCAGGGTCTCCTCAACCTGGTCCCTACTCTCACTACATATCACAATGTCATCTGCAAACATCATAGTCCACGGGGCCTCCTGTCTGATCTCATCTGTCAACCTGTCCATCACCACTGCAAATAAGAAAGGGCTCAGAGCTGATCCTTGATGTAATCCCACCGCCACCTTAAACATATCTGTCACTCCCACCGCAGTCCTCACCAATGTCACACTACCCTTGTACATATCCTGTACAAATCTTACATACTTCTCTGCCACTCTCGACTTCCTCATACAATACCACAACTCCTCTCTAGGCACCCTGTCATATGCTTTCTCTAAATCCACAAAGACACAATGCAACTCCTTCTGACCTTCTCTGTATTTCTCCAACAACACTCTCAGAGCAAATATTGCATCTGTAGTGCTCTTTCCTGACATGAAACCATACTGCTGATCACTAATCATCACTTCCTTTCTTAACCTAGATTCCACTACTCTTTCTCATAACTTCAAGCTGTGACTGATCAATTGTATCCCTCTGTAGTTACTGCAGCTCTGCACATCACCCTTATTCTTAAAGATAGGTACCAAAACACTTTTTCTCCACTCCTCAGGCATCCTCTGACTTTTCAAAATTTCATTAAACAATCTGGTTAAAAATTCCACTGCCATTTCACCTAAGCACCTCCATGCTTCCACTGGTATGTCATCTGGGCCAACAGCCTTTCCATTCTTCATCCTCTTCATAGCTGTCCTTACTTCCTCCTTGGCTAATCTGCTTCACTTCCTGATTCACTATCCCCACATCATCCAGCATTCTTTCTCTCTCATTCTCTTCATTCATCAGCCCTTCAAAGTACTCTTTCCATCTACTCAACACACTCTCCTCACTTGTGAGTACGTTTCCCTCACTATCCTTTATCACCCTTACCTGCTGCACATCTTTCCCAGCTCTGTCCCTCTATCTAGCCAATCGGTACAGGTCCTTTTCTCCCTCTTTAGTGTCCAGTCTTTCATACAACTCTCCATATGCCTTAGCCTTCGCCACCTCTCTCTTTGCCATACGTCTCATCTCCTTATACTCATGTCTACTTTCTTCATCTCTTTGACAATCCCACTTCTTCTTCGCCAGCCTCTTCCTCTGTATACTGTCCTGTACTTCCTCATTCCACCACCAGGTCTCCTTGTCCTCCTTTCTCTGTCCAGATGTCACATCTAGCACATTTCTAGCAGTCTCCCTTACTAGCTCTGCTGTAGTTACCCAGCTATTCGGTAACTCTTCACTGCCTCCCAGTGCCTGTCTTAACTCTTCCCTGAACACCACCTCACAATCACCCTTTTTTAACGTCCACCATTTAATCCTTGGCACTGCTTTCACACTCCTCCTCCTCTTCTTGATCACCAACGTCATTCTACAGACCACTAATATATGCTGCTTAACTACACTTTCCCCTGTCACCACTTTACAGTCTCCAATTTCCTTCAGACTGGTCCTCCCACATAGGATATAATCCACCTATGTGCATCTTCCCCCACTCTTGTACGTCACCCTATGCTCCTCCATCTTCTTAAAATACGAATTCACCACAGCCATGTCCATCCTTTTCGCAAAATCCACAATCATCTGACCTTCTGCATTCCTCTCCTTAGCACCATACCTACCCATCACTTCCTCATACCCTCTGCCCACTTCACCAACATGCCCATTGAGGTCCGCTTCAATCACTAGTCTCTCACCCTTTACACTCACCACCACTTCATCCAACTCACTCCAAAATTTTTCTTTCTCATCCATCGCACACTCAACTTGCGGAGCATATGCACTAACAACATTCATCATTACACCATCAATTTCAAGCTTTATAAACATCACTCTATCAGACACTCTCTTCACCTCCAAAACACTCTTGGCATACTGTTACTTTAGGATAACCCCTACCCCATTTTTCCTGCCATCCACACCATGATAGAACAATATGAACCCGCCTCCTATACACCTGGCCTTACTTCCCTTCCATCTGGTCTCTTGCACACACAATATATCAACCTTCCTTCTCTCCATCATATCAGCTAGCTCTCTCCCTATACCAGTCATACTGCCAACATTCAAAGTTCCTACCCTCACTACTAAACTCCTAACCTTCCTCCTCTCTTCCTGCCTTTGGGCATGCCTTCCCCCTCCTCTTTTCCTTCGGCCAACAGTAGCCCAATTTCCGCCAGCACCCTGCTGGCTAACAGTACTGGTGGCGGTCGTTGTTAACCCGGGCCTCGACCGATTCGGTATGGAAATATGAAATGTTCTCCGCATAAGTAATTTGGCAGAGATTTTACACCGGATGCCCTTCCTGACACAACCCTCCCCATTTATCTGGGCTTGGGACCGGCACAAAGAAATGCACTGGCTTGTGCATCCCCAGTGGCTGGGTTCTCTGAGATTAGGGCACTAAAATGCTCATAAACTTCATCCGATGGTCCCTGAGTTTATTCTCTAAAAGATACAGAGTAAAATCTGAGCTAAGTTAGTTCTGATTTCTTATCCCTTTAATTTTTAGCAGGCTAGATAACTTGCCAGTTTCCATTGAATATACTTGTAAAGAAACATTTCTGGTTATGGGTTTTCCTGATTAAGACAGAAATAAAATAAAAAGTCATTTTTTGCAACTTTATCCTATAATCACTTACATGCAGACTGTCATATGAACAGAGGGATTCTTCATGGTAAGTGTGCATCTCATAGCTTACTATGCATACCTCATTCATTCCCTGATTACCCACTACATCCTTTACATGCTCATTGGGCAGCTGGAATCATTCCAAAAACTCAGTGAGCGCAAGAAATAGAAACTCATACTGAAGAGCACACCTGCCCATCCTCTTCACACACACACACACACACACACACACACACACACACACACACACACACACCTTTATGGGCAGTTTAGAAAATGGCCAGTTCATTTGTGAAAATAAAATGGAAAATTGGAACAGCATGTGAAGACCCATTTAGATAGAAAGATGACATGCAAACACTGCAGAGAAGTCATCTCCTCTGAGAACTTGAAATGAACTGGAGAACCAAGCCCTGTGAGGCAACAATGGTAACCAGTGTGACAATGTAATTGATATAGTTAAATGTATTTATTTATTTAGAAAGTCTGACTGGCTAAAACCTCTTTTCAGTGAAGGACATTCCATTATAGCATACAGTAACACAAATTCTACATTTCCTTCTATTTTTTCATAGAATAATTGAAAGTTGTAGAAACATCATAAGTACATGCAGCTCCCACTGTTTTCCATTGTACCACAAGGTGGAGCTCCTTTTCAGGAATATAAAAGACAATTTTGAAAGTTAAAGGGAGAAGACTGGAACATTAGCTGATGGAGGGAAGACTGAAAGACTAGCTGAAGGTAAAAGGGCCTTGCAGCATGACTAGATTTTTTTTTCTTCTAGTGTTTTGCTACAGAGAAGTGAGGTAGCAGTTTGTGTCTGTCTCTTGCTGAAATCCTTGATGGTGGTATTTTGTGGATTCAGGAGAGAAGTCTGAAACCAGTAATTCCATGCCTGCATATGATTCAGGAAGAAAAGGAGTTCCCTTGCGCCTAGTGCAGAGATGCCATAGATGACTACCAGAGTTCTGGTGGGTGATTTTCTATTTTTCTCGTCAGAGGAACTGCTGTGCCTGGTCGCTGGGATATTCTCGACAGAGTGGTGAGAGGCTTCTGGATGTCATGTTTATACTTTTATAAGATTGTGGATCCCCCCTAAATGCTTTGAGGATTACAAATAGCTGGGATCCATATGAGCTCCAACCTTGGCCCCCATCATGCCGGCAGTAGGACTGTAAGTAGTCACTGGCCAGTGAACAGGGTACAATAGAGTGTCTCATAGCTGGTCTGTTTAGATTGATCTAGGGGGTTGCCTTAAAGACACTTTATTGCTAAATGACATTGCATTTTCTCATACTTGTATTGTTGTATTATAAATATAAATTGTTCAGTGACATTGCATTTTACTCATGTTAGTATTGCTGCCTTCAAGAATCTTTACTGCTCAATGACATTGCATCTTTTTTCATATCTGTACTGTTGTATTATAACCTTTTTTTTCCCCTCGACATTGCATTTTTTCTGTGTTTGTATTGCTGCATTATAAAAGCTTTACTGCTCATTGATATTGCCTTTGTGTGCATGTCTGAATGTCAAGATATTTTCTGTTGAGTTCTGGGGAAGGGGATAAATGTATGGTTTCATTACATGCATATCTCACTCTCCTTATTGCTAACTGGTGCACTGTTGAAATAATTTGTTTGTTGTGCTATTGCCCTATAAAACTAAAGTGTCACCTAGAATAAAATCTGTTATCACTTGCCACCTTGGGGTGTTGGGCCTAAAGAAGGGGTGTCACCAGAGTCAGGTAGGAAGGAACCCATATCTACTTCAGCTACACCTGCGGGTGTGCTACATACATAAATTGTAGAACAGGCAGTCGAGTGTTGTAGAAAAGCTTGTCCAAGATAATCCAGCCTTATAGAAAAGACTTGCCATTTACAGAAAAAAATAATGTTCTCAAATTAATATTTACATAAGTTGTTCATATACAATGATATTTATAGATATTTGTAGAATACTTTTTAAGTTTCGTGAATATGAAAGTAGTATTTTTGGCAGATTATTTTCTAAGCAGGAGATTTGTATTGTGGAGTAATTCCAGTGTTTGTAGGATATTACAAAATTTGTTTGAGGTGTAATTTAACGTAAGTGATGTTAAGGGAAGGATACATAAATACATACATACATGCATACAAATATTTCAGGTACAGACAATAATGTTCTTCTAGCCTGCCAATATAGCAAAAATAGTTCTCAGAATATGTTTCTAGGTTGCTCATAAAAGTCATGAACTAGTACTTACTTTAATGTAATTTGGTAGTTTATTCCATGTATTTCCTACTGTCTCAGAGAGCCAATTAGTACACTCCTCATTCCTATACAATCTTCTCCTTAGGTTGTCTGATAAGTCTCTGCTACCTTTTGATAACCTCAAACATTCACAGAGGTAGTTGTCTCTAAATGCCCTGCATACCTGAATAAGGTCTCCTCTTACATATCTAGATGCAACACTGTACAAGTACAGATATTTTAGTCTTTCATAATAACGTACATTTTAACATCCATGGTGCCTTTGGTATATTTCTGCTGAAGTCTTTCCAGTTTACTCGCTCTTGTTTTCATATAAGGTTTCCCTATTGTTATTACATACTCAAGTTGGGGTCTAATGTAACTAACAAACAATGATTTCATCATTTCTGATTTCCTAGACTTTGTATATCTTTTATACAACCTATAGTTCTATAGCTACCATCAATCAATCGGTTGACATGATTAGAAAAACTCAAAGCAAGATCTACCCATATACCCAGGTCCTTAAACAAATCTACAGTTTTAATCACTGTGTGCTGTATTAAATATTCAACTTTCATTTCAGGCCTCCCAAATCTCTTATGTTTAGTTTTTGATGTATTTGTCAGCATATTATTCTCCTGAGTCCAAATGTTAATTTACTCAATTTCTTTTGTAAACATGCCCTATCTGTAACACATGCAATAATTTTAGCCGTTTTCAAGTCATCTGCACATAGACTATGAAAAAGAGAGATCTGAAAGATGCAATTTAAACAAGTATAGACCCAAGATAGAGTCCTGTTGGACACCTTGACTATAACCTTGAATTTCTCCTGTCTAATTGTTGTACGATACTTGCCATGATGTATTTGTAAGCCATGCGCTATATGTCTTATCAAAAGTCATCAATAAGTAATTCTAATTTATTAATCAGTATTTTGTGCATGACCCTATCAAATGCTGAAGTAAAGATTGGTTTAACAAGTGCATGTTTCCAGTCTTGATGAATCTACCCATATTTATATGAACTAATGAATATCAGATATAATGGTATTGTAACTTCATACCAAAGTGTTCTCAGGACATTATTACCAATTCCATCTCCTCTCTGCTTTGTTTGGGTCCAGTTTACATAGTTCTTTTTCAATATAATCTAAATTGATTTCAGTATCTGAGGTTACCTGGATGTTACTAGGACAATTTATCACCTTCTTTATGGGGCCAAATTGTTCTGCATAAAATTTTGTGGGGGATATATATATATATATATATATATATATATATATATATATATATATATATATATATATATATATATATATATATATATATATATATGTATATCAGTATAAATATATAAATGCTACATTTTATAGATGTTAAATATGTCCAGCTGTTTATTGGTACTATTATTAATGTACTTCTTAGATAATATTTTTCATGTTGCTGCTTTTTTTATTAGATGTTAATGTGTACTGCTGCTTAGACTTATTGGTACTGTTGTTGTCGTATCTCTTCTTTCTCATTTATTTCTGCCCTACTATTAAATATTTCTTCAGCTCTACTATCCTCCTTTCCATTTATCCACATCTGGCTCTCTCACTAACCAATTGTATTCAGTATCTCTTTATACTTAGGCACCCCACACTATTCCTTCTTCCTATCTCTGTCAAACCCTTTGCTCTTCACTTTTTTGGTGGCTTCTCTCATTTAACATTCTCTCTCCTTTCTCCCTTTACATAGACCTCTGACCTGCCAAAATCATCTGTGCAGACTAAGGCTTCAGCAGTGTTCAACCAACACATTATGTGCCTCCCCCATTTCAAAATCAACAGTTATTCAGACTTTTAAATTTGTAGTGCATGTTTTATATTATGTACATATTCCTGATAAACATCTGTATTTGTTAAGTAGCTTGCATACCATCGAGCAAAACATCCACTCTTCTCCTTCCCTTTTCTGTTCCCTCCCATCTCTGAGTAACTTCTCTTCCCCACTTTTACCTTCTATCTCTTCCTGTCTGCCTGAGATACTTTACTTCTGTTACTTTTGATTGCTTTTCCTCTGTACTTGGTTTTCTACTCTATATCCCTGTCCTCTTCCCATACACTCTTCTCTCACTCACTGCTTACTTTTTGGCTATGTTTTTACTTGCCAGTATCTCCTTTATCACTGACTTTTTTTTGCAATCTTGTCTTTACTGTCCGCTCCAGTCTCCATGATCTCTGGTTCTACCCACTCCTTTCACCTTAATTATGTTTGGGCTCACTGTGCTCCCCTACCCTGCCCCAAAATCTCACCCAGCCCCACTGTTCCTAAACTTAACCATCAGTATCTCCTCCCCCACTTCTTTCCAACCAATCCACACCTTTCTTTTCTGCCCCAAATTTCCAAACACCACCCCTATTTCCACTCACAATCAGACTCATTCCACATCCTTTCCCCATCCTTCCAAACTCACTAATACAACACATACCTACTTCAAAGATCTCCACTATCACTACACTCCTTTCCACACACACTTAGCTAAATATCCACTCATCACTTTCATACCCATAGAAGTCTACTCCTCAATACCACTCACACATGTACTTTTTCATGCCCCCTCCTCCTACAAACCTAACAATGCAATCACCCAGAATGCACTTTCAAATTCCATCATTTCTCTCCATACACATCTCTCTGCTACTACATCCCACTGCCCTGAACCCAATCTCCTTCTCACCTCATTATTCCACCATCTCTTCCTCACTTTCTACAAGCCGTACAAGCTATACCTATATATCTCCTAACCTTTATATAATATACCCCCTCCAATACAACCTAAAAATCGTCCCTCTTATAAACAAGATCTGTGTAACTTCTACAAGCTACACTGCCAAACCCTTTCAACAACACAACACCAACTCTCCTACAAAACAAGAGCCTTTATCCTATATATTTACTTTCACTACTTTGCCTTTATCAGGAGATATACACCCCAGCCCAGGCCCCACTACAACTAATATGTCTGCACCTCTACCTGGAACTAACTCCCACAAATCCATTTACATGGTAACTATAAATATTCAAAGTATTCACAACAAAATCTCCAATTTACATGCATAGATTGTCCATAATCAACCAGACACCATTGCCATCCCAGAGACCTGGTTAAAACCCTACATTAGAGACTCTAAATTTCTCCTCCATGGCTTTCAAACTATAAGATCCAACAGGCCCAACAAAAAAGGAGGCAGAGTAGCACTAATCCTTCCTAACTCATTCAACATAGTACCCTACACAAATCCCATTCCACAATTCGCAAATGGAGAAATTAGCATTGCTCTCCTAAAGATTAACAAATACAAAACTATTTGTATCATAGCTCTCTGCATACTCCCTGGAAACAATATCCCTCTACTAAAATAATTTCTTGTCTGGATCTCTGCTAACATTAAAATGAAACAGTTATCCTAGGTGATGTAAATATCAAATGGCTAAACTTGAACTCCAACTCCCATACCTCCATTATTAACCTACTAAACTTTATTCAGCTCATAAACACCCCAACCAGACCAAACAAGGATAATACCACAGGATCCACCCTAGAATGAATTTTCATCTTCCACCCTAATAAAATATCTGAAGCAGGCATTCTTCCAGACACGCTGAGTGACCACCTCCCCACCTTTATCTGCTGCTTCACCACAGCCCTGCAAAATCAACAGCAGTATGAACGGATAAGGAACCTAACTGACTTCAACCCTCAAATCTTTACTGATATCCTCAAAAATATTAACTGGCACATATTAAAAGCAGTTCCACTAGACAATGTGCAGATTATTTCAATAATGCATTCCTGGGCACACTAAATAACCTTGCATCACCCTGCATGAAAAAGATCAAAACTAACTGTGCTCCTTGGCTGACTAAGCCCACTAAAAATGTGATGCACCTTAGAGATAAAACATGAAAACATTATCAAACTAAAAAAACAACAGGACACCCTAATACACTTTAAACAGCTCTGTAATCAGGTAAAAAATATAGTGCATAAAGACGAAACGCTTACTACACAAAACTGCAGTCTTAACCATAAACCTAACCCCCAACAATTCTGGAGTTCCATCTCATCTTTCCTGCACCCTTGCCCAAAAAAAAAAAGTCCTTGTCCACACCATGACAAACCTCCTCATGAAATTGCCTCTCTCTTTAACTCTTTCTTTATAAACCTAATCACCAACATTATGATTTGCTTTCCTCATGGCATAGACAGCATAAGTGACATTGCTCCACCAAACACCTCCCCCACTTTCCCCATCTCTACAAGCTCTGTATCCCCCCCGAACCCAACCCCAACTCTACATCTAATTTCCCAAACAGCCCCATTTCTACCACAGCTATTAAAAGACTACTCCTTAACCTCAAGCCCTGGTCTAACGCACCTGACAACTTAGCCCCAACATTTCTAAAGATTGCTGACAAAGCCACTGCATTAATTCCCTCTAAGTATACTAATTAATAGATCCATTCAAGAATCTTATGCGCCCAAATTATGGAAGAAAGCCTACATTCTTCATGTTCACAAACAGGGCAAAAATAATGGTATAATCAACTTTTGACCTATCTCTATCCTGTTCCCTGTGTCTAAGATCATAGAAATGTGCATTCACATTCAGCTGATGCTCTATCTGTTTCATAACCACCTCCTGTCCTCCACACAGACCTGGCCATAGCACTACAACTGCCCTTACTTCTTTCCTGGATACTGTTAACAGAGCTTGTGACAATGGAAAATAGTATCTACCATATTCTTAGATCTTTCATAGGCATTTGATACAGTTTCCCACCAATTGCTACTATAAAAACTCACTAACTTTAGACGTTCTCCCACCTCTCTCAACTGGTTCTCAAATTATCTAAAAGACAGGCAACAGGCAGTCAAATGGCAAAACACTTTCTTCTTAACACCTGTACTGGAGTTCCTCAAGTCTCCATACTGGGTCCCCTCCTAGTCAATATTTTCATTAACAATTTCAACACATCTATAACCAATGGAGCCCTTATTCAATATGCAGATGACTCAACCATCATTGCACTGCTGACTCTATGTCTGAACTCCAACTCAAAACACAAACAGCCTTCTCCACCACTGAATCCTGGATGTTTAAAAACCATCTAGTCCTCAACCCAAATAAATCCAAGATCATGTTTTTCACTACCCAAAAATCAACCCTGTTGGACAAAGACATGTTCAATATCAACTCCTGATGTAAAACATTAATAGAAGTTGTCAGCCGCACAAAACCTCTAGGAGTATCCATCAAGGAACACCTAAAATTCGATATTCACCTGCAACAAAGCATCCAAAAACACATCAGAAACTTGGAATGCTCTATAACCAGCACAACCAGTTTCTTAGCCCCTCCACCAAACAAACCCTTGCCTCCATTTGCCTACTCCCTTCCCTGATTTATGGTACCTCTCTACTTACCAACCTCCAAACCTCTCTAAAAGCTAAGCTCGAGGCATGGTATAATAAAATTGCAAATTCACAACAAATTCAAAAACTTCTCCCATCACTGGACTGCTCTTCACTCCATAAAATGGCTGGAACTACCAAACTACCTCATCTGTCAGCAACTTACTACTGCTCAAAACTTATCTTTAAACTTTCTGATCATCCCACCCTTCTGTTTTCACCTTCTACCTCCCAAATAGGCCCCTTAGATCTGAGAATAAGGAACTTCTGCAGGTTCACAAACAAAACCTGCTGCCTGGCCAACTTGTCTTTATTTGCGCTTTAGCCAAGAACTGGAATGTTCTTACATTAGCAATCAGAACAATCCCAAATCTTGGCCACTTCAAAACGTCCCTCCAGACTTACCTATCTTCTACCTGGAACTGCACTTGCACTCAGCCTCCTTGAATACCTAGCTCTAATGATTTATTCTCTCCCTGATTTCTATGTTGAGAATTATCCAAAAAAAATCCTCTATGTTATAACTTATCTCTAAACATTTTGTAATATGTTCACTAGTATTTGTCTGGCAACTGAATTGCTAACTGTGTGTTTTTAACTTTGTAATCCAATATGTTAGATAATAGTATGCTACTAATGTACATAATTTTATTTGATTGTACTTTTTTATTGTACTGATGAGCTTTTCTTCCCATGCCTCTGCTGAAAATGGATTCTGTTCAGCCCACTGGATTTTCCCCTTTAAAAAACTGCAAATAAAAAAAATAAATAAATACATATCTAATATCTGTTGTGACTGAAAATAAATTTTAGAATCAACACACAGTTTATCAGTTTGTATGCATTTACTCTACCGCAGCTTATGCATCTATAAAATAGTTTCCTATTATACTCAACATTTTTACACAAATTTTCATCAAATTTTTCTTTATCTTGCCTCACACTGTGTTTGATTTGTCTTTCAAGCTTGTTTATTTTAGTTTTCAAAGTCATAGGTCAACCCATTTTCCGTTTCTTATTTTTTTTGTCTCTCACCTTAATCAAGTATCTTGTTTTTATGGAAATATATCATCCTGATGTTGTCTGTATGCCTAGATCCTGATGTTAAGCATTTTTTTTTTTTTTTGCATTTAAATAATTTTCCTTTCAAAACTCATCACATTTCTTCTGCAGTTTTTTTTTTCACTGAACATATCACCCCATTTAGTTTTGCAAAGAAACTGTTTTGGTTCCATATAATGTGTAATTAACTTTCTATGCATTGGTTAAAATTTCAGTTTGGCAGAGTTATCTAGCAACAATTTAACCTTTATAACCCCATGATCACTGCACATCGATGGTAGTAAATCTTGACATGAAGTAACAGTAATTTCTTTAGAAACACAATGATAGTATATTCTGTTCTCTGATAGGCGTTTTCTGGCACAATTGTTGTCCCTGAACATACATAATAAATAACTTCCTTACAAATGTTCTAGTAAATTTAAGTTCCCAGCCACTATTATTCTTTCCACTTGTTTCATGCAAGAGATGTATGAATTCTTCTAGGTCATTAGCACTTGACTTTGGTGGTCTGTACATTCCAAAAATTGTAATATGTTCCAGGGTTGTCTTTTTGTTAGAATTACACAATCTAAAGCATTGGTGTTAGCACTGAACATGTAATAGTCACAGATTTCATAACAGTCTTTAATCCTTATCATAACACCGCCACCTGATTTTGTGGTAGAATGTCTCTTACAGTAAAACATTTATACCCAGACAGAACTGGCTTCTTTCTAGTCATTGTTCTTTAACTATATTTTACAAACAAGAACAACTTCAGTCTTGTGGGAAAGTAGAAACATTTCCAATAAAATAACATTTATTACTAATAACCATGAGAGATGCATCAAAAAGAGCATACCATCCTGACTAAATACGTTTGTCCAAAATTAGGTTTGGAATCTCTACACATTTCAATTTTTTTTAAACAGGATATTTTTCTCATGTAGTTATTTACCAACAATATATTTTCATTCAAAATGACCCGACTCTCCTTTCCATATGTGATTTGTTTAAAAATTGTCCTAATACTTGTACAAGCTATGCTATCTAAGAGGGCTGTAAGTTCCCTATTAAGAATCAGAAAGTCCTTGTGGATCAGATCATTTGTACTAAAATGAATAAAAACAGATCCATATTTCCTTACATTAAGGTGTTCAAAGGCCTTTCTCGCATCCTGTATTTCTGCTCATGGCAAGCATAACACTATTTGTTGGTCATTATCTTCTTTGCAGATGTAAACATCAGTTCCTCTAATAATTGAATCTCCAATTACACAAATATAATTTCTGACCAGATCTGAAGAATCCTCAGTTTCTTATTCAGTAATTCTGCTCTATCAGTTGTTACAAAGGAATGATCTTAATACCTATTAGTTGTATTAATCTCACTGTTTTCATCGCATTTTACATTTGCAAGTATACAATTCTCATCCAGCTGGCTTTGTACATTCACAACTAGAGCCATGTTTTTAACTTCTGTCTTTCTCCTATTTTTTCTTACAGTCATGTTTTTCAAACCTTCCAAGTTCAGTTTTGATTTGTTCCTTTTCACCTGCCCTTTGCCTCTTTTTTCTACCTTCTCTTTTGGAAAAATGATGCCTTTTTCTGTAGAATGAAGGTTTTCTGATAGAACAAGGTTATCATTCCCTGTAATCCATGTCTTACATAACATAGCAGTTTACTTCCTAGAATGGAATCTCTTTGCTTTATAGACATTAATCTATGGTGTGGATGACTTAGTTGGTAATGAAAGTAGATACATTAAATATGGTAGGGATAAGACAGTGGCTTATTTGATATTAAGCATAGCTTTGTTAGAGGAGTTAGGGAGAGTATGATAGTTTTGTTCACATGGTTAGGGATCTGGTACATAGAGAAGTATATTTTTTCAAGGTGCATTTTTCATGTAGTTTTCAGTTGTGTGTAGGAAATGGGAGTTTTCTTAGAAATCCATATTTTAGCCCCACATATTGTGTTTAATAAGTACCCATTGTGATCAGTTGTTTTTTTGCATAAGTATTTGGCATTAGTTTGGAGACTGTTATTGTCTTTTCTGTACATTCCAGTGTAAAATTTGTCTGGTATAAGAATATTTGTCAGAACTATATAGAATGTTATTAGCCATTAAAGGTGCAAATATGTCAACGGTATTAAATACTTCAGCTAGTGAAGGTCTTTTAGTACTAAGTAGTAGTGTACCTTATTGCTAAGGTTTGTTGCAAATTTGTCAATTTTGTTATAGTTTTGATGTAGCTAGTTGACTAGTGTATAGATTAGTGAGAATGGCAAGGCACATAGGAGACTAAGCAGTAAGAAGGCACAGGCCTGAGAGCTTGATCTGCCAAATAAGAAATAGTTTTGTACTGCATTCTCAGCTTGGTTTGTTTTGTGCCACATTTAGGATATCCTGACTAAATTTTACTTTCTGATCAATTATTATTCCTAGTAGGTTTGTAAGTGGAACTAAAATTCCTGTTATTATATAAGCTTATTTGTAATAAAATCTTTTCAATTAGGCTGTGCAGAATTGTTTTTGTACTGGATTAGGTTAGCTGGCTAAGGCTGCATACATTTTGTTTCTAAAGGTATTGAACAAGTAGGGGTCTTAAGATGGTGCCTTCTGGTGCTCACTGTTACGGGTTGAGGAGTTGTTAATGCATCATTCCAATATACACACATACACACACACACACACACACACACACATATATATATATATATATATATATATATAGATACATACACACACACACACATACACACACACACACACACACACACATATATATATATATATATATATATATATATATATATATATATATATATATATAAATATCAAACACACACACATAAATATATTGTGTTTACTGAGTTGTTGAGGCCTACTTCCTTATGTTTTAGCATTAGATAGGTGAAAACTTTATACTATTTTGCCTTGATTACATTTTTCATGCATAAAGTTTGTGATGGTGTATAGAGCTGTTTTTGTGCTATTTCCTGGTCCAACCCCACCAATGCATTGTAGAAGGCTTTTTTGCAATGTGATTGCTAGGTCATTGTTGTCAGTGGAAGTACATGGACTATTGTGTGTTGACAAAGAAAGTATTAAATATGCATGTAATATTGTAGGCACTTTCTTTAGTGTATGGGCATGGTTACTTCTCATTAATCGGCTTAAAGAGATTATTGATTGTTGGCTAGATTTTTGTGGGTCCTGTTATAGATTAGTTATAAATTAATAAAATATTTTTATTTTTTTTGCTTTGGATGATCTATTTTGCTTGATTTCATAGCTGGTAATGATAAATCCAAAAACAAATGCTTGATGCTGATGTCTCAACCAGAGGACACAGTAGAATCCACAAAAGTCAAGAAAAAGTCACTGGAAGAGTCCTGTTATGTACCCAAAGGATTTTAATAAAATAGTATAGTAAAAACCACACAAATATCAAACAAGTTAGGGCTTTTGGGTGTTAACCCTTCATCAGACAATGAACAAATGTTACAAAGCACTATTTAAACAAAATACAACCAATCAAAAGTTAATAAAAGACCCCCCTATTTCTTAAGGTGGGCTTAATAGGTACTACATCATTTAAACCTGGGTTCCTGTGTGCAGTGAACTCTATGATCTTCCTAGATTCAACTAACTCAGTATATTGTTTAATGTCCCCTCCCCTCTTGTTCAATCTCACATTTACTATGGCCCTGAAGCCAAAGCAATGAGTAGGATTATCCTTAACATGTCTAAAGAGAGCATTGTGCATGTCATTGTTCCTAATACTGGATAAATGTTGTAGAATCCTTATTTTAAACATATTGCTAGTCTTACCCACATAAAAACATGGGCAAGACTTACAATTGGCTAAATATACTACATCTTTGGTTCTACAAGTAGCCCTAGCTTTTAGTGTGAATACTTTATGAGTAATGGGATGAACAAAAGTAGTATCCTGAAGGATGAAAGGACAGGCCTTACAAGAGCCACATGGCTTACTACCTATTTGTAAAATAGGGGTGACATGATCAGTAACCTGTTCCCCACATAAAATATCTTTTAAACACTTATTTTTCCTAAAACCAAACATAGGGGAGGGACCAACAATGGTGTTAATCTTTTCATCACTGGTAAGAATATTCCAGTTTTTCTTTATTATCCCACTAATGTCTTTAGTACTGCTACTATATGTGAGCATAACCTTAGATCTAACATCATGAATTGTTGTCTTAAGAGATGAGTTAAATCTACTATCTGATCGATGCAGCCAAGGCTTATATTTAAGCCCCCTTTTTCCTTTATTTTTCTCTAAAATACCTTTAACAAAGGCTTCATTATAACCCCGGTCAATAAATAAACCTTCCATATTGTCAAGTTCCCCATCAAAACAAGTATCATCCGTGCATAACCTAGATATCCTAGCCAGTTGTCCATGCACTATATTTGAAAAAGTGTAACGCGGATGCATGCTGTCGAAAGTCAAAAATGTATTTTTCCAACATTCCTTCTTATGCAGTGTTGTTGAGAAACCTAGAGTAGTTTGTGTTATTGAAACATCCAAAAAATCTATTTTGATATAAGATGTTTCCTTCGTGAACCTAAAAAATTCAGTGGTGGAATGTAGAAATGTAATGAAAAGTTCTAATGTAGTACTGTCCCCCTTCCACAAAATAAAAACATCATCAACAAAACGCTTATAAAGTCCTGTAACTGGTTTCCATACATTGTTGTTGAGAATATATAGGCTCTCCCAATAAGAAAGCACTAAATTAGCATAAGAATTAGCACAGGGTGTGCCCATGGCTACACCCTGTGCCTGCCTATACATATGTTTCAAGCCCAGAAACACATTATTCTCCAAAACCAAATTTAACATTGTAATAATCTGGGTGATATTGTGATCAGTGGCTCCATTATCCTTCAAAAGTGTGCTAATAGCCAAGATGCCATAATCATTGTTGATGACAGTAAAAAGACTCTGCACATCTAGTGTGACCATGAGGTAACACACCTTGGGGGTAGCCCTATCTATATCACCAAGTGCTTTCAAAAATCCACCCGTATCTAAAAGTATGTTATCCATTTTTTCAACATATGGTCTAAGTGTGATTTCTAGCCAAATGGAAGCATTTTCTGTCACCCATTTTCTACCTGACACTATGGGTCGTAAAGGGGGGTCCATCAAAGACTTATGTATCTTTGGTAACCCTTTCAAAAGTGGTGTGACCACACCTTCCACTTTAAGGAAACTATATAGTTCCTTACTAATGACCATATCATTTAAAAGTTGTTCCAAGGTTTGGTGGACTTTGTCTATCAGATGTTTAACCATTAAAGGATTCATAGGAACATAAGTGCAAGAGTCAGACAGTATGTGTGTGAATTTGTTATTGTAAAAGGTGGTGTCCATTACAACTATGGCACCTCCTTTGTCTGCCATTTTAATCACAATTTCTCTATTCTCACTTAAATCATGTAGAGCTTGTCTCTGGGCTGAAGTTAAATTATGGTACCTGTGAGTATGTCCTTTATGAAAATAATCAAGCAAATCTTTTTCACAAGCATTAACAAATAATTGCAAAGAGGGTGTAAGTGGGGGAACAAAAGTACTGGGCTGTCTTAATACAGACTTTTGAACCACATTGTTGCCAAACATATTTTTGAGTGCTACGCCCCTACAGAAGAGCATAAGGTCCATCACTGTTTCCTGATAGTTACTCTCTCTACTAGGAACAAACGACAGACCTTTATTTAAAACATAAAGTTCATCTGTGGTCAAAACATGTGTTGACAAATTAAAAACAATGTCATCAGCATCATGATTACCAGAAATAGTCACTCCAATGTCCTCCGTTTTTTTCGAGGGTCCCTGCCCTCGCTCAACGAGCGCTTCCACGCTCCTTGCTTCTTTTTCACGGGAACAGGTAGTACATCCAAAAAATGTTGTCCAACCAAATGCGTTTTCGGTCGTGCTCCCCCTTTACGACCCATAGTGTCAGGTGGAAAATGGGTGACAGAAAATGCTTCCATTTGGCTAGAAATCACACTTAGACCATATGTTGAAAAAATGGATAACATACTTTTAGATACGGGTGGATTTTTGAAAGCACTTGGTGAGATAGATAGGGCTACCCCCAAGGTGTGTTACCTCATGGTCACACTAGATGTGCAGAGTCTTTTTACTGTCATCAACAATGATTATGGCATTTTGGCTATTAGCACACTTTTGAAGGATAATGGAGCCACTGATCACAATATCACCCAGATTATTACAATGTTAAATTTGGTTTTGGAGAATAATTTGTTTCTGGGCTTGAAACATATGTATAGGCAGGCACAGGGTGTAGCCATGGGCACACCCTGTGCTAATTCTTATGCTAATTTAGTGCTTTCTTATTGGGAGAGCCTATATATTCTCAACAACAATGTATGGAAACCATTTATAGGACTTTATAAGCGTTTTGTTGATGATGTTTTTATTTTGTGGAAGGGGGACAGTACTACATTAGAACTTTTCATTACATTTCTACATTCCACCACTGAATTTTTTAGGTTCACGAAGGAAACATCTTATACCAAAATAGATTTTTTGGATGTTTCAATAACACAAACTACTCTAGGTTTCTCAACAACACTGCATAAGAAGGAATGTTGGAAAAATACATTTTTGACTTTCGACAGCATGCATCCGCGTTACACTTTTTCAAATATAGTGCATGGACAACTGGCTAGGATATCTAGGTTATGCACGGATGATACTTGTTTTGATGGGGAACTTGACAATATGGAAGGTTTATTTATTGACCAGGGTTATAATGAAGCCTTTGTTAAAGGTATTTTAGAGAAAAATAAAGGAAAAAGGGGGCTTAAATATAAGCCTTGGCTGCATCGATCAGATAGTAGATTTAACTCATCTCTTAAGACAACAATTCATGATGTTAGATCTAAGGTTATGCTCACATATAGTAGCAGTACTAAAGACATTAGTGGGATAATAAAGAAAAACTGGAATATTCTTACCAGTGATGAAAAGATTAACACCATTGTTGGTCCCTCCCCTATGTTTGGTTTTAGGAAAAATAAGTGTTTAAAAGATATTTTATGTGGGGAACAGGTTACTGATCATGTCACCCCTATTTTACAAATAGGTAGTAAGCCATGTGGCTCTTGTAAGGCCTGTCCTTTCATCCTTCAGGATACTACCTTTGTTTATCCCATTACTAATAAAGTATTCACACTAAAAGCTAGGGCTACTTGTAGAACCAAAGATGTAGTATATTTAGCCAATTGTAAGTCTTGCCCATGTTTTTATGTGGGTAAGACTAACAATATGTTTAAAATAAGGATTCTACAACATTTATCCAGTATTAGGAACAATGACATGCACAATGCTCTCTTTAGACATGTTAAGGATAATCCTACTCATTGCTTTGGCTTCAGGGCCATAGTAAATGTGAGATTGAACAAGAGGGGAGGGGACATTAAACAATATACTGAGTTAGTTGAATCTAGGAAGATCATAGAGTTCACTGCACACAGGAACCCAAGTTTAAATGATGTAGTACCTATTAAGCCCACCTTAAGAAATAGGCGGGTCTTTTATTAACTTTTGATTGGTTGTATTTTGTTTAAATAGTACTTTGTAACATTTGTTCATTGTCTGATGAAGGGTTAACACCCAAAAGCGCTAACTTGTTTGATATTTGTGTGGTTTTTACTATACTATTTTATTAAAATCCTTTGGGTACATAACAGGACTCTTCCAGTGACTTTTTCTTGACTTTTATAGCTGGTAATGAAGCAGTACCTTTTGTGGAATTTTATCTTTTTGTCTTAATGCCATTTTCTGTGCCATGTTTCTGCTTTGCATCAGGTGTTTTATATCTGGTGAGAATTAAGGCTTGTAGGTTGATTTAACTCTTTTTATTTGGAAAGGCTAGACAGACAAGCATATTCTGACACTGCTGTAGTTAAAGTAACTGACACTCTGGACAAATACCCAGTTAGAACCCCCCCAGCACTAAAGCTACTATAGCTGTGTCATCTTTGCTGCAAAAAAAATGATCAAAACTGCAGCAAAGAGCTATATTAACTCCCTTGTATAATGTCTATCAAACACACACACACACACACACACACACACACACACACACACACATATACATACTTAGACACACATACATACACACACACACACACACACACACACACACACACACACACACACACACACACACACACACACACACTCATATACATACTTAGACACACACACACACACACACACACACACACACACACACACACACACACACACACACACACACACACACACACACACACTCATACATACTTACACACACACACACACACACACACACACACACACACACACACACACACACACACACACACACATACTTAGACACACACACACACACACACACACACACACAAAATTATACAGGAAAAGCCGAAAGACACAACAACAACAACTTAGACACACACACACACACACACACACACACACACACACACACACACACACACACACACACACACACACACACACACATATACACACACACATGCACTTCACATACCTCAGGCTGGTTCAGGGTAATCGGGCTACTTAACTGATATTAACAATACTGCTTGCAGATTTATTGACACAGCAACTATCACATCAATGACTTGCAGAAACGGATCTGCACTCTTTTGCCATATCAATTGTGCCACCTAATAGTTTGCACCCAGTGCAGCTGCTCCCTTTTCTCTGACTTAACCCCAGCTCCAGATTAAGAAATAAATTAAGTGTGGTAACGCTTCATGCCGTGATGTTGTTTTTAATGGCCCACTGTTACATGACTTATCATCATCATCAAATCCCCTTTCCCCACCTTTTCTATATGGGGTCGGGTTCTTGCATCAACTCCTCCTCTGGTCTTGATTCAGTGACACTGTCCTATGTTCTTTAACAGTCATGACTGAATATTACAGGTGTTTTGTCATGCAAATCATCTGTCTCTTGGCTGGACGTCCTTGTTTCCTCTTGCCTTCTTCCTGTCTCACAAATCTTGGCCAAATCATCTTCTGCTTTACTGTACATATGACCAAAACAAACCTTCTCTTTAATTGGAACTACTTTGGCTTCTGCTCTGATGTTATCATTTCTTTACTTGTTCTACTATGTAAATCCTACCACCCATCTCAGGCACTTCATCTCCATCACCTCTAGCTTCTTCATCTGCTTTGCCTTCACTGCCCAGGTTTCTATACCATGTAGATGTATTGGTCACACCACTGATTTGTGCACATTTTGTTTCAACTTCTTTGGCATTCTTCTGTCACACATTACCCCCGATACTCTGTGCCATTTGGCTGTACCCCTTCTCATTCTAGCTTTGACCTCCTCATTCAGACTTGTCTTCCCCTCAACCAACCCTCCCAAATACTTGAAGCTATTAATCTCTTCCACTGTTTTCCCTTCTATCTCAGTTTTCATTTTTTTCTGATTTCTCCATTTACTGCCATGACAACTGTCTTGTCTGTACTTGTTTCATTCCGTGTGCCTTCATTTTGGCATTCCATTCCCTTATCGTTTAATAAAGGTCCTGCTGAAAGTCTGCTTGCTATGCCATATTGTCTGCATATATCAGTTTTTTATATGCCTCATCCAGCTTGTTTGCTAATGTAGTCCATCACTGGTATGAACAGCAGTAGGCTTAGAACTGAACTGTGATGCATAGCCTCATCAATTGGCAGCACCTCTGTGAGTCCAAACACTGTTCACACTTGTGTCACTGGGTCCTTGTACATAGTCTGCAGTAATACTACCCATCTTTCAGGTACTTTAAACCATCACAGGACTGATTGAAAATAGGCTTTCTTGAGACTTTGTCATATGCCTAGTTGGACTCTTTCCTCATCTCCAGCTTCTTCTCCACTATCTGTCTCACTGTCAGCACTGGGTCTGGCGTGCTGAATCCTGATCT
This sequence comes from Protopterus annectens, assembly GCF_019279795.1. Lineage (NCBI taxonomy): Eukaryota > Metazoa > Chordata > Ceratodontiformes > Protopteridae > Protopterus > Protopterus annectens. The sequence goes on from NC_056751.1 coordinate 369,888,282, forward strand.
AAACCAGGACTGTTCATCTCACATCTTACTTTCTACTACTCTCTGTAGTCATTAATCATTCACCCTCTCCAGCACTTTAATGCAGTGTGACAGGAGTTTGATACCTCCATACTAACTACAGTTGTGAGTGCCTCCTTTGCTCTTGTACTATATTGCTTATTCTCCAATCATGTGTGATATACCTTTCTCTCCATACCACTATGAGTACCCTCAGGAATGATTTATCTCCTAACTCACACAGAAACTTGATTATATCTACCTTGGGTTACATCTTAGCCTGCTACTTTTCCTAACTTTCCTTAGTGCTGCTTTTATTTTTCCAGGGTGGATTCTTCTTCCTCATTTATCATAGACTGTGTGTGGGATAGTACAGCATCTGTGTTTTTTTTTTATTATTTTGAAACTTCTGGAACTACTCCATCAGTCTGCCTTAGATGTCTGGGGAATGGTAAACAGATTGTTGCTGGCATCCCTTATGAATGGTGTCTGATGACCGCCTTCTTTGTCTTATTGTCTTTGCCTTGCAACCTGATGGAGTTTCTTTGTGCCATCTGCTGAGTCACTTTCAGTGATGGGAGTAATCTATTACAATAAGTAATCTATTACTGTAATATATTACAATTTCTAGTAACTAGTAATATAACTAGTTACTTTTTCAAAATAGTAACCAGCAATAGTAATATATTACGTTTTTTAGTAACTAGTAACTTAAATGCAAGTTACTTTTGCTTAAACCAGTAGTTCTCAACATGGGTAATATATCCTCCTAAAGAGGGATGTAAAACCTGCGGGGTCCCTATATAGTATGAATAGTAATCAGATGTTAGGAGGTAATAGACACTTTGAAGTGGCAATTTAGATAAAAAATTACAACATAATGTTGGCACAACTCATAGCACGTAGTATTCATAATAGATCAGTAGAATTAGTCTGGAGCAAAATTTACTTCATTTTATTTTAGCACTGCAAGGAGGTGAAAGCTAATGGTGACCAGACTCCAGCCCTGCCCTGGTACTGTGGGACTCTCACCCACTAAAACATCCCCTAACACTAGACAATTCTAGCCTGCCGGAGATCATATCCTTATCTTGCAGTATAATAAATGGCATTGGTTCTTCATACCATCATAAATCGGAATCAAACTCACCACTTGAGCACCCGATGCTCCAACCCACTGCACCAAGCAGGACGCTTCAAGTGGATCTATGATCAACCAACTTTTGTCCTGACAATATTTTATGTTCTATTTAAAATTCTTTTCAGTTTTCGATTTTTAGTTGCTGAAAATAGACAAAATGTGATAGTTTTTTTTATAGTTCTTGTGCTGTTGGCTGGTTTGGTTTTATTATTATCTGTGACTCTCTAGCTATAAAGACTAAGTCTTCTTCTTCTCCTTTCAGCTGTGCCCGTTGGGGATCACCACGGTGGATCATCAGTCTGCAGAACAAGTGGCAGTGGAGTTTTACATTGTTGAGTTGCCAGCCCACCGTTCAACCTTCTTCAGAAGGCACACGCATGTGCACATTCACACCTAAAACCAATTTAGAATGCCTAATCCACCTGCAGCATGCCTTGGGAATGTGGGAGGAAACCGGAACACAGGGAGTGTAGATCATAGTATGTGTGTTGTACTTTTAAAGTCACTGTAGTTCATGGGCACATGCACAGAAAGTACTGAGCAGGTGCAAGCAGAGTGCCATTTTGTATATGCAGCTGGAGTGAAAGCATGTATGTGTATAGCAGTCAGTCAGTTAGCTAGTTCGCTTAAGTTTTATGTTCCAGTCATCCATCCTGATGTGTTTGTGTGTAATAAATATCTTAAATGAACACTCAAGCCTTGTCATCTTATATTAATACACAAAGACGAGTGACGTTCTCAGAATGGGATCTGAAGTCAAAACTTCTTAAAACCATGAGGCGCACAGTCAGAACTGGAGGAATATACAAGAGTGGCTCAAACGACTGCAAACGATTCGTAAACATGTCAGAAAATATTTCCAGGTTCTTAAACTCATTTAAATGATTTTTCCTTCAATGAATATAAAGCAAAGCATTCCAAACAAATTACTGAATAAACAAAATTTTAAAATTGCGACATACTGAACAAAGTACTTGAAATAATTATGAAAACATTTGAAACAATATCAGAAACATATAAAATGTTCAAAAAAAAAAAGAAAATGACTGTATCTTTTTCACAATGTATTACTTTTTCACATTAACTAAAGCTATTCAAAGTATCTAAAGTGTGAAAAGTGTTGGCAGTGTGTGCAGTATCACAGTACAGTCTTTTCAGAGAGTAGTTATTTCAGAGTCTGTTGTAGAGCTGAATATAATTACAAGTACTTGGTGTGTGTTTGACACTTATTTGGCATGGCATAGGGATCTCACAGACCTGATCCACTTATGTTTGATAATAATATTGCTGAAAACTGGAGAGTGTTTGATCAAGTATATGATATTTTCATACAGGCTGCTTTTTCTGATAAAGACGCACATACAAAAGCATTTTTTCTGCTCAATTTAGCTGGTTCAGAAGCCATTGAGAGAGAACATTCATTTATGTATGCACCTGCTGTTTATGCAGAGAAGGGGGAAGACTGCCATATTGTGATACAGGCTAAAACGCGGGAAGACTCTGAGTGCTTAAAATGTAAATTTAGAGAAATGTGCAACCCTCAAATGAATATTATAGTGGAAAGGCACTATTTTACATAAGAGATCAAAAGCCTGGTGAAACTTTTGCAGCATATATAACTGACCTTAGAAACAAGCCAAAAACATTCAGATTTGGTGATCTGAGAGATGAGGTGATAAAAAACAAGCTTGTGTGTGGTGTTAATGATGCAGTGAGAAAGATTTTGCTTTGAGACAGTGATTTAACTTTAAGCAAAGACACAGAGATTTGGCAAATATATGATCTTATAGAAAAGTACACGAATATGCTTATGAATGATAAGAACTTGCTTGCAGCTTCTTCCAGCATGAATGTTGATAGTATGCAGCACAATGTGGATGACATTTGGACCCATCAGAATCATGGTTTCTTTGGTGTCACTGTCCACTGGATTGACTGTGACACACTTCAAAGAAAGTAAGCTGCTTTGTCATGCTGCAGATTACAGGGAAGGCATACATATGATCTGATAGCATCAACTCTTGACAGCATTCCCATCAAGTTCAAGATAGATCAAAAGGTGTGTGCAACAATTACTGACAATGGCAACCATTTTGTAAAGGCTTTCACTGTCATCTCAGAATGTGAGAGATCTCAGACTACAAGTATTCTGTCCCAAGATGAGAATGATGATGTTGAAGTGATTTACAATAGCGTGACAGCCGTGCTGAGTCAGTCAGGGCAAAACGAGGACACCTATTCACTGCCACCCCATCTGAGATGTGCAGTACACGCATTGACTCTAGTTGCCATGCACAATGCTGAATCTGCTTGTAATGATGCACAGTATAAAAAGATTATGTGAAGCACCATGGCCAAATGCTATGCTGCTTAGAACAATGCTAGTCATAGCACCCAAGCTGCTGAGGTGACTCGAAATAAGTGTGATCTGGCATTGATTATTCTCCATGCAACACAACGGAATCCCTCTTTCTACGTGATGGAGAGAGTTCACCTCATTGCCACTCATGGTGAAGGCTTGCTAAATGAGATATGTGAACATATTGGAACTGTCATCTTCAGGCCTGCAGAAGTTACCTTTGTTGCTGAGTTTGTGCAAGCAATGCAGCCCCTGGCAATGGCTCTGAACATCCTACAGTCAGAGCTGAAAAGCTTCATGGGAATCCTGATCCCCACCATTATGTGCCTGAAAAACAAGTTGTCCGAAGTCAAGCAGTATGTTGTGCTGCTAGTTGATGCTCTTCTTAAAGGCACTGAGGCTCTGTTCAGTCATCTTCTGGAGTGTGAAGAACTCATTCTGGCTAGCATAGTGCATCCACAGTTCTGTTTGTGATGGATGGACACTGAAGAGAAGAAACTCATAGGGAAGTCTCTGCTCCTTGATGCCATGCAGAAACTGGATGAACCTGCACATGGGTCATCTGAAGCTTCTGCATTAACTGCCAAAGACAGCTTCTTCAGCTTCAAAGAGTCAATGCCAGCCAATGTCAGCATATCTTCTCAGATGGACGTGTATCTGGCTGACCCTTCCAGAGAAATATCTTCTCTCAACAATTACCCTATAGTCAAGAAGATATTTCTGAGCACTAATACCGCCCTGCAAGCTAGTGCACCTGTTGAACACCTGTTCAGTCTTGATGGACAAGTGCTGACTGCAAGAAGATATATACTCACTGACGAACACTTTGAAAAGTTGCTCCTTCTTCGAGCCAACAGAAATTTATAGCCATTGCGAACAGTTACATAAAGTGATATTTTGGTTGACATTGTTGTGTTAACAGTCTTGTTAGACTTATATGACATTTTCTGTAAGCATTTTTGCATCCTCAGCATTAGTTTTAGCAGATTACCCTAATGTACGTTGTTGAAGATTTGATGGATTGTAGCTTGCTATGGGTCTTGTGTTGCTGGCTGTGAGTACATTGGTTTAAGTATTACATTGTGACTCCCTGACTATAAAGACTAGCTTATGGGACTTTGTAAACTGTAAAATGCTGTTCATCATTATTGTAACACTGTGTATACAACTTTAATACACTCGGATTCATGTGCAGTAAGCATGTATTTCTCACACACAAGTACTATGTGAGAAAATCTGAACATGTGAATTGATAAACTATACTTATGTAAAAGTAACTCAACAGTAACTAGTTACTTTAGTTAGTAACTAGTAATAGTAACATATTACTTTTTTAGAAAAATAATAAGTAATAGTAACATATTACTTTCACTTAAAAGTAACTAGTAATAGTAACTTATTACTTTTATAAGTAACTAGCACAACACTGGTCACTTTTCTAGAAGCTGGTAATGCTGCTGATCTGTTTTAGTATCTTTGTTATCCAAACAATATTCATAGGTTCATACTAGGCTATCTGCCCTAGAGCATTTATAAGCCTAGCCAGAGTGTGTTTGGCTTTCGCCACCCATTTTAAATGAATTTTGCTATGCCTTTTTTTGAGGTTAGTATACTGTGCCTATGTCTAACAGTGACACAGAAGTGATAGCCGGGGTAAACCTACGATCTCCCATCCACACATCAAGATTCCTCTTGAAGAGAGTCAATGTGGGACTCTGCCTAACCTGGACTGGGATTTTATTCCAGAGTGAAGGGAGCCTCTGGGTTATGAATCTGTCCCTCCAGCATGTCCTATTTATTTCAGTGCTGAGGTTCAAGTCTCTCGAGCACGTAGCTCGATGGGATTTGGATTTTCTGAGGTGCAGCATGTCCATTAATTCCGGGTTGGACATGGCTTTATACGTCAGGCACAGATCGCCTCTGAGCAGGCGGTATGCCACTGAGTAGAGCTGGAGTTTCTTTAACCGGGCAGCATATGGCATCTGTTTGAGCCCTTTGATCCTCTTGGTGAGGTACTTTTGGGGTCTTTCCAGTTGCTGCAGGTGTCTGGTAAGGTACATCCCAAAAGGGGCATTGTACTCAATTATGGGCCTGATGAGGGATGAGTAAAGAGGCGATGACCTCCCTGATCTAGATGTGAATCCCTTCATGATTAGGTGGGCTATATAAAATGTTTTTCTAACCACTTTGGCCACGTGGTTGTCAAATGAGAGATTGCTATCAACTTGGGTCCCCAGGTCCCTAATGACTTCTTCTGTACTTAATGGATTACCACCTATATGGTAATTTGTGGGCACTTTGTTTTTGCCAAAGGGGATGACTATACACTTTTGGCGTTTAGCTTGAGGCCATGGCTCTGGCACCAGTTGTCTGTTTCTATGAGGCCCTTTTGGAGGATGCTTGTGTCGGCTGGAGAGTTGATTATGGCACCCAGTTTGCAGTCATCTGCGAACTTGGTCAGCCACAGTCCTTCCGTGTTGGCCTGTACCGAGAAATATATACCGAACAAGAGAGGTCCCAGGACTGAACCTTGTGGGATGCCACTTGTAACTGGTTTGGAGTCTGACATGGCTCCAGCAATTCTAACCATGTGGGTTCTGTCCTTGAGCCAGTTTGCAACCCATCTAGTGACATAGGGGTTTATATTTAAGCTGGTGAGCTTATCTATAATGCCGAGTGGGGTATTGTATCGAAGGCTTTTGCGAGGTCCAGGTAGGCTGTGTGGACCACCTTCCCTCGTCAATGGCCTTGGTGACTGTTTCAAAGAAATCGACCAGGTTTAAGAGGCAGGATCTGCCCTTAACAAAGCCAAACTGGGTAGGATCCAGTGTCTGTAGGTCCCCAATATCTTTATTTATGAGGTCCATGATGATCCTTTCCATAGCTTTGCAGACCAAGCTAGTCAGGCTTATGGGGCGATAGTTTCCAGGATCCGTTGAGGCACCACCTTTGTGGAGAGGGACCACTGTTGCTGTACGCCACTCTTTGGGTACATATCCTGTAGTAAGGCTAAGATTGAACAGTAGTTTTATGTTTGGGTTTAGCTCTTCTTGGAGTTCATGTAGGACACAGCCTGGGACACCATCTGGTCCCATTGATGCTGTGTTTTTTGCTTTGGAGAGGGCGGCTCTTACCTGAGCATCTGAGATGTCAGGGGGGCAGCACTCTGTTGGGATAGATATTTGCCCTTTTGGTGGGGAGAGGGGGGAGAAGTTTGCACTGAACCTGTCAGCTAGGATGTTGGCAATGTCTGTGGGCTCGGTGTATTTTTGTCATTTTAGACTAATTCTGAGCATATCTGGGAATTCCCACCCAGGTTCCTAACATAACTAAAGAAAGCCTTGTGATTATCCTTAGTGTCCTGTGCAATTTTTCTCTCAAAGCTGGCCTTAGACGATTTTATGAGTGCCCATAGTTTTTTGCTAATACTGATCAGAGATGCCTTCCCTTTTTGGGATTTTGCTCTATCATGTAGTAGCTTCCTCCTTCTATTGTATAGTTTGTTTATGGCTGGGGTCCACCAGACAGGACGTCTGCCTTTGGAGGATTGGGTCTTGGTTTTATTTGGGATTGCATGATCCATGCATTCCTGAAGGTGTTCATAGAAAGCATTTATAAAGGATTCTGCGGTCTGGGCCATATTTTCCACAGGCCCGGGGGCTTTGAAGGATTTCGCCTCGGTTTTGAGGCGTGTGAAATTTGCTTTAGAGAAGTTTTTTACTGTGGTTTTCTGGGCAGGGGGTGGGATCGGGATGTGAATATCCAGTGAGATTAGTTTATGGTCTGATCTTACCAGTGAGGGATACACTTCTGGTCTGGAGCATAGTGTCCCCATGTTGGTGATGATCAGGTCCAGTATGTTTTCCCCTCTTGTGGGAGTGGTAACAAGTTGTTCCATAGCATTTGAGTTTATAAATTCTAGGAACCTTTGATCTAGGGTGTTGGAGCTAGAGTAATGCTCCCAGTCTATGTTTGGGTAGTTGAAGTCGCCCAATATAATGGTGTTTGGAGAGACCTTCATATTTTCCAGTATTCTCAGGAAGGCCAAGTGGGGTTCCTGTGTTTGGGAGGGTGGTCTGTAGCAGGCTATAAACTGGAAGGCAGTTTTACCCACAGTTAGTTGCACATGGATAGTCTCTGATGCTTCGTGCTGTGCCACCAACCTTTCTTAGCATGGTCTGCCTTTTCCATCTCCCACTTTTTCCTGCATTCCTTTTTCTTTTATAACTTCCTAGAAGTCCATGAATGAGTAGTTTCTGGAACCATAAGAGATGACCTAAGATGATAGCACCTACTCTGAGATGAATACTTTCATCTAGGTATTTGGTTTGATTTTGTCGGTATATATTATACAATGTTGTTATGATATATGAAAAAATAATAAAGTCATGTTTATGGTTAAAACAATCCTGGATGTTTGCATTCCACCAGCAGTTTTCCTTATGTTTCTTATTTCCATATTTGGCTGTGCTACATACCAGTCCTATAGCCTTCACACATGCTGTTTTTAGATGCTGTCATTCTTTTTATACTCCACATATTTTCTCTTCTTCCTGAAGTGCTAGAGCCTTGAGTATTTCCTCAAAGTTGTCTGCTTTCTCTCCAGTCAAGTTCCAATTCTTCAACCTAGTTTTTGTTGACATTTGAACCTTCCCTGACCACTGCTTGTAGATGATCGAGGCCACCAGCGTTTTATGTTCTAGGCTGACCATTTTACTGAGAATGTCTTTGTAGTCCCTGATTCTACCCCAATGCCCTTTCCTTATTAGGAACAATTTTCTCCTTTCCATCACAGCCCTGATGCAGAGCACAGGCTGAAATTATGAACACTGCACTGTCACACAACAAACAAGTGCCAGGAAACGTTGTAACTCGGTCCAAGCAGTTTATTCCACAAACTTTAAAATCACATAAAATTTCGAAGCAAACGATAACTTGTATTAACGCTCTTACAACAACAGTTCAGTATGCGTTTTCGTCCTTGTACATAGGACTTCATCAGACAAGTCTCATTAATTAATTAATTAAGACCTTTAAATACAACGTTTCCTGGCACTTGTTTGTTGTGTTATTGGTTTTTGAAGTGCTGGTACCTTTTTCCTGGTTCGTGGTTAACACTTCACTGTCGTTACACTGGAGTCTGATTGCCATGATTCTGTCACTAATTCTTATGGCATTCTTCAGAAGACTTTCCCTCAACAAAGTTCGCAAACAATTTGTAGTTTGTCCTCACCGTGAGTGTCTCTGGAACACCAGATGTCCAGCTTCCTGTTTACCATCATTACTTAGGTATGTCTTTAAAGGTGTCCTTACTGAATTTATTTTTGTTTCTGACTGTGTTATTTGGATGTTTCTTTATATTTTAGAATAGATCCGTACAGTGGGGTTATGATTACTGATAATATGTGGCATAATTCAGAGATGGGTCATTTTTCTTGCATCTGTTATTACAATCTGTTGTAGAATACCTCTGTAACGTGTGGCTCTTTTCAGATTTTGTGGTGGATTGCTTTTTTTTGGGTAGGAAAAAATAAGCTGATGTGATGATTTATCAGTATCATTAGATGAATCATTATTTCTCTCTCCTTGTATTATTGTCTGTTAAGATATTTTTGTAAAAAGCCATAAAAGTGTGAGCCAGATTCTAAAGAGTTGCTCTCAGTATAAATGACTTACTTCATTGTAAGTCGACCCTGATTTCAAAGACTTACTTTCAGTATAAGTGACTTACTTCAGTGTAAGCCTACCCCGATCCCCAAAGACTTGCTCTCAGTATAATTGACTTACTTCAGTGTAAGTCTACATCAATTCTTAAAGACTTGTTTTCAGTGTGAGTGACTTACTCTTGTATATTACCTGAGTATTCCCCACTATCTCCTACCTCAGACATCTGGTCATTTGTATCTTCTACGTTGGCAATTTGTCCCAGCTTCCTTTCTCTTAGTCTCATCCTTTTCTCTTGTTGAACTCTTGGTTTCCGAATTGCATTCATAATATTCCTACAGATTACCTTTTAAAGCCCATTAGTAATAATAATAATAATAATAATAATAATAATAAAAATAATACCTTTTGTTTATAAGGTAGACCCACTAGACATACAATCCCTTTTCAGGGTTGACCAGGAGCAATGTCTGGTTAAGCAACTTGCTCAAGGTTGCACAACAACCAAATGAGGGTTGAGGGAATCAAACCCTGTAGCAAAGGAGCTACAGCTCATAACCAGACACTAACTTGGTGGACTAGGAAATCCCTACCCAATGCAGCATGCATTAACATGGTCACTACAGACAGGAAATACACCCATTCATTGCTAGATGTTATTAGTGGCACAAACCAAGGCGCCTAATTCTCTCACCCAAGAATGAGTGAGGTGGTATCATCCTCTCAGACTTATCCTCCATGCCCATGATCTTGTGTCTCCTAGTTCACTCCCCTTGCTCCCCACCTCTTACAACTTTCACCTGCCTTATATCATTTATGTTTTAGACACTGAGTGAATATCTCTCTGAGTGCTTGTCTTTGGATTCACAATCTTATCAAGTTCTCATGCCTCATGTGCCATCATGCTTCAGTAATGTTATGTCCCATCACAGCTTCCATACTTTCTTTAGTCTTTCCCAACATTACTCTTTGCCTGTGTCCTCCAAAACCCTTCATGTTTACCTTCTACATTTCAGCCAAACAACCCAAGGAAGCAAGCAATGTTTTCAGCAAATTGGTAACCACAAATATCTTTCTGTACCCCAGATTATTGCATTTTTCACAGTTAACCAATACCTTACAATGCAAAAAATACTTTTCAGAGTATGTCTATAGTCTACTTTAATAGAATAAGGGTATGGATCCTTACACAGCATTTGATATAACATTCCTCCCTACAGGTATTAGAGGGAAGTAAACATAGTCCAACAAACACTTTGGTTTGTTTCCTGCAGAGAAGCACAGACCGATGACCAGCTGTGCTAATTCATTGCCTCATGCTTATCTCTTTCACAGGATTGCTGAATCATAGTCTTACAAAACAAAAATCATGAGATTAAATAAATGTGTATTAGTTGTCTTTCTGTTCATTTTTTTTCTCCACACATCATGTCTGTTCATGTCTTCTGAATGTCTCATTGTACTCTGTTTCATATCTGACAGACATTTCAGAGGCACTGCCTAACAGACATGTGTGAATTTCAGCCAGTCCAGGAGACCATTGAGAATCCTTCCATTTTCTAAGCTGCCCCAGAGCACACTGTTTAATTAAGTGACTTGTTCAGTTACGCAGTAGTCAAACTAAGGCTGAGGGAATCAAACCCTGCACAAGAGGAAGCAGTTCATTAACAGCTAACTGCTTGACAGTCTTCTTACAAGAACTTTTGCATCTGTACCTGCTAAAAAGGAGGTAAAACAGAGGAGTGTCACAAAGAACCTCTCCAGGAGTTTTTGGGTGCCAAAGGTAGTTCTACTGAAACATAAACAACTACTGTTTCTCCAAAGGCATTTTAAGGGGAAAGAAACAGAAAACCTTATAAGCACCCAAGATCTGGCAATACTTTCTGGCAACAAAGTACAGGCCACTTCACTGCTCCTTCCTACTGACTATGCTAGAGACCAACACTTATATAGTTAAAATTGTCTTTTAGTATCTACCTTTTCATTAAGATGTTTTCCACATACACATTTGCTCTAACTCCACAGTGATAATACATGCCCAAGCAGTAACACACACAGACACACACACACACACACACACACACACACACACACACACACACACACACACACACGCACACATGCGCGCGCACGCACACACACACACACGCATGCACGCACGCACACAGACACATGGCATGATGTAATCATATAACAGCAGCTCAGTATTTGTTTTATTATTTGTTTTACTGCAGATGAGTGCCACTCCCAGCTAATAATGTATTGTACTCATCTTCTCCAGAACATATGCATTTCTTCTCATAGAGATGCTGTTTATAACATCTTTAACATAAATCACGTTTAGAATAATTTTAAGACATTTTGTGATGTTGCTTATACTTTCAAATTATGTTGTCATTGTCAGAGATAATAAAGTATGTATTCCTAATTCAAAGGAAGTTTTCCTTCTTGCCTGTTTATTTAGTTATGAATTAACTGGTGCATATGTTATTCAGACAAAAGGCATCCTAGACAATGGGTAAACAGACTGTTACATTTTAAGGAGGTAAGAAAGAATCTTTCCAACACTTACTATTTTATTAATCAGATAGGATAACTTGGGATTTTGATCCATGTTTCAGGGCTGAGTAAATTGCACAGGAAAGTTTAACAACTTGCTGAAGATTTTGCATCATACACAAAGATTGGCAACATTTATTTCTAGGCTAGCAACTTTGCATATGAATGCCTTAGTCATAATGTTTTATGTTTTTTAATGACTGGATGCTTAAATACCATGTCAGCTAATTGTATGGAGTATAGCCAGAAATTTCCATTTGATATTCACAATCTCACATTGCTGCCCTCTCACACCAATTAGCATTTACAAAACATACACACATTTCCAGAATGCTGTCTCGCACACCTTATAGAAATTATGCTCAGTGGTCATCTCCTACAAACCACAGAATAGTTTGTTAATTAAACAAATAATCCTTTTGTTGTTCAGCATATGTATAAATATATGTTACAAGTTTAAACAGTTATAGATGTCTTTTGGCCTCTATAAACCATTCTTTTTCTAAGAGATGCCCAGAAAAAAAACTAATTTGAGTGCAATAAGTATGCTTGGCTATATGTCTTTGAGATGTAGGTAAAAAAATAAGCTAAGCTTTCAGTGTTATTTTAGAGATTATCCTGACATTTCAGTGGCTTCCTAATGACAGAAATATGCACAGCTCAGAAAATCCACAGGCTGCTTTCACTTTAAGTCTTTCAGAATAGTTGTTTACACAGTATATGAAGACAGAACAGAGCAGACTAATAGATAGGAATGCCACGCAAACCCTGGAAACTGCCTCTGTTTCTCAGGACTAGAACGGTGTGCTGAATAAAGAGAAAGTATCAAATCTCTCAGTGTTGGGCAGTCGTTGCTACTGCCAGTGGCAGAAAATTCATCATGCTCATTATATCCAGCATCAAAACACAAACCTTGTTTTCGTGGTCTGCTATTATAGTGTTACATTTAAAAATACAAGTTCAGTGAAATGTAATCCAGAATGATTCAACTCAGTCATTTCTTCTCAGTTTAAAAGGTAATTATACTTTTTATTTACAGATTTTAAATGTAGAATGTTTTAGATTTCATCATGTAGGTTACAGAAATTGCTGCAGGTGTATGTAGCTACATCCTGTTTTTGCACTGCACTGCATTTCCTTACTGTTCTTCTACATGATTGGACATTTTTTTCTAATAGTTTCTTAATATAGTTATCCCTTATCAACCACAACTTTGTACTTTCATGTAGAAACCAACCTAATAGTGTACATGATATAAATATTCAAGTGCGTTGTTCATTTGTATAAATGCATTAACAATTTACTACAGAAAAATGTCAAGCTCATCCTGTGTTAAAGATATGCACACTATATATGTATACATTTATCTGTGCATGTCTGTTTACATGTTCAAATATAAATAAAGGAAAATATAGTAGGGTTCTAAATGTAAGCTTAGAATGAAATACACGTTTTATTGTAAAATGTGTATTACTCACAATGTTACCCAAATTTTACTTACAACAACCATGAATATAAGAAGATGTGATTTATGTGTAACACAAGATGGAATGTGTACTTTCAGAAGAGGTGTGCCCTTTTAAATCTTACTGTCAGAAAAGTTCACATTTCCTATACACATGTGAGATTAAGCATACATTTAATCTTTTAGCATATTTCAGCGATTTATTGATATATCTATCTATCTATCTATCTATGTATGTATGTATATGTATGAAGGAAGACATTAAACCAGCAGTGCATGTCACACTGAAAATGTCTGAAGCATCCACCTCTGTTTTGTTTTGTTTTAAGGTGCATTTATTATCTCATTTTTAAAGTTAGCACTGGAAATTTCACATGCCATGATTCGGGAGTAGTATGTGGATTTTTGCCCTAATATGTGCCTTCTACATGTTTATGTTCTTTAAAAAGATGTAGCTGTTTAATGTTAATTAATTGCTAAATTAGTAATTTCTTTCTTTCTGTCTCTTAAACACACACACACACACACAGACACACACACACACACACACACACACACACACACACACACACACACACACACACACACACACACACACACACACACACTCCAGTGGTAAAAAACCTGCTAGCTCAGACAACCTTGTCCCAGATCCTCTCCTTACCATAATATTGTAATGACCTCTGCGCCACCCTCCTGCTTAATTACTATGATTTCTATATGAATAGTAGTCAAGCATGATGGTGGGCTGCAGTCTAGTGATGTAATGCAGCTTGCAAAGGCACACTGTGCTTTGCTACACAGTACACAGATCTGCCTGGTAAGGAATGCTATCCCTGCACAAGTTGCCTTACACTGCTGTACTGTGCAGTGCTGTCAGGCTACACAGTATTCCTTTTCCTCCTGAGCACAGGAGCATTCAGTACATATCGGAGTACAAGGCACTCCTGTGTATCATTCATAAAACCAGGAATGGAGCTGTACAGCTCATGGGACAAATCACAGTAGTTCCAGCTGTATCATCAGCAGATGTCTCAAGATGCATACACATCTGAATACCACTTCCTCTCTCTCTCTCTCTCTCTCTATATATATATATATATATATATATATAAATAAATAAATATATATATATATATATATATATATATATATATATAAATGTATATATATATATATATATATATATATATATATAAAAAATATATGTGAGTGTGTTTGTGTGTGTGTGTGTGTGTGTGTGTGTGTGTGTGTGTGTGTGTGTATCTAGCTATACATAGGTATATCGCTATATATAGAAAGATACACACACACATGGGTATAGGTTTATTTATTGACATATACAAGCATTAAAATACAGGTGAGTGATGCTGATATCTTGAAAATCAAAACACCAAAAATTTGCAACATTGAAAAAACAAGATTGCAAAAGAAATAAAGTTTCCTTTTGAAGTCTGTTAACGAAAATCTACCCCTAAATTCAGGAATGCTTTGACTTAACAGTGGTAGTGCTATAGAAATAGATTTTCTATATTAAGGAGTAAGGATTGCGTTAGAGGTAGAGTTAAGGTTAGGATTAGCATGCATTAGTAAGGGTCAGGCTTTGCCTCCTTGTGCACCACCTTACTAATTTAGGCTAACTTCAACCCTGCTACTAGCACCAACCCAACATGTTACCTTAGAAAACCCTTTCTGTAATATAATCAGTACATGACTGTCAGACGCACACCCACAACACTAAATCAACTGTGTTGCCAAGTTGCCAAGACCTTACTCTAAACCTAATCAGCAAACACTAACACACATACACTCCTACTTCTAATGCCAAAACCTTTTGTATGTACAACAGTTTGGCATTAAAATCCCAAATCCATACTTACCTTCCCCCACCTGCACTTGATATTTCTTCTTTCTCACTTTCAGTATCTACAGCACTTGATGATGACGGACTCTAATTTAATTTCCCAGCAGCCTCTGTCAATGAACTGACAATTCAACAGGTAAACAGTGCATATAGCCAGAATTTGATCATTTTTATTTTTGAGAAATTGGGACACGGCAGACAACATTCAGTTAGCTATGTCCAAGATCAAGGGTATAATTTAAGTGATTGTGGACTCTTCTGACTGAATGCTGTCAGATGTGTTCATAGCTTCATAATTCACAATCAGACACATGGGTCAATGTATCCCAATCTGGTGAAATGAAAGATGTTTGAATGCTGGCAGGCTTTTTCTGTGTGAGATTACACTACAGTGGTGATTGGGAATATGCCCTTTACCCTCTGCAGTGTGATCTCGGCAATGGTATATATAAGAATTTAGGGGATGCTAGAGAGTACCCCTAAAAAAAAAAGGTTATGGAGATTTTACTGCTTTCCTGCATATGTGTGTGTGTGTGTGTGTGTGTGTGTGTGTGTGTGTGTGTGTGTGTGTGTATTCTGTTTGTGTCTATGTTTGAATGTGCAAATGAATGAATGAATGAACGCAGTTTAGATGAATTTTGTTCATTAAGTTATATCTCTGTCTGTGTGGTCCAGTTGAGTGTCAGTTACTCATTTTTCAATTTTATATAAATACTTCATCTGTTATTAATTTGGGAATAGTATTTGTAGAACTATTGTTTAAAACAAATGATGTGAAGTTGTTCAATCTCGCCGTTCATTCATCACTGATTGGTTCGGAGCCGATCCTTGGCTCTGACACAGCCGTTTAGCAAAGCTCAAAGATTACCAGTAGCTCGAGACCAAGCCCCTTATCCCAAGATGCACTGCTGGAATTACCTCAGATCTAGTTTGCCGTGGCACTGATCTCTTAGTTTCCAGCTCTGCTCGAGACTTAATCAATGAATTAGCAAGTTTTTCTTGAAAATGTTCTTATATTTTCATATTTAGACTATTGCTTAGTGTTTCCTTATCCAAAATATTACCTTCTTTTTGGGCCTCGGTAGTTTTCCTGGCCTGTTCTTTGCTAGTGTTGGCTTTGGCCTTTAGTAGTGTAGCTTTGGCGCATTTTTGTAGTTAGGTATTATTAACTGAATATACGGTTAGTTTCTTGTGTTATTCTCTCTCTCTACATATATATATATTTAGATTTAGATTTATATATACAGTGTGGCCTTTTGGTCATTGTTAATATTGTGTGTGTTTGCTTAGTTGTTGTTCTTGTTTAAAGGGTGATAGAATTTGTCTATTATTATGTCGGAAGATAAAGACAGACATCCTAAGTCTGTTTTCAAAAAATGTCCAGACTGTGGACAAAAGATGTCTGTCACAGATGGACACGTTCAATGTGTTTATTGTCTGGGTGAGGTGCACCTTCAGGAGTCCTGCAGTATCTGCTACTCCTTTTCCACCAGGGTGCTTGCTGAGAGGAAGAGAAAGCTCATGGATTGGAGACTTCTTAAGCATGCCTTTGTGGAAGCCTTGACTGACCAGGATGAAGCCAGAAAGTCATCAAAGTCCTCCAAATCCTCTTCAGACTCTAAGTCAAAAAAGTCAAAGAAAGTGGAACTTGCTGTGACTTTGGCTCCACAGCCTTTGGAGCCGACAGTCTTTTCCTTTCAAACCCGGGACACTGCCTTGGAACCAGTCTCGAAATCTCCTTCTTCTCCATTACTTCAGTCAGCACCATCTGTGCTTTCTCCAGGTCCTCTGTTAGTCTTTTGGATTCGGACATAGACCAACTGGTACAGACGCTCTTGAAGGCACCAGGCCTAGCTAAATTGCTGTCGGTTCTGACCCAGGTGTCGGAACCGAAGACTACTACCCAGAAATTGACTGCTCCTCCTCTGAGCCATATCGGTTTTTCAGAGGTGGAAGAGACCAACCTGATGATTGTAGAACCCTTGGAGCTGACACCTGTTCCAGTGTCATCAGCTCCATCTACTCGGACATCCTCAGTGTCGACTGGAAACTCTAGGAGCTGACACTCTTCAGTCGTTTCCTGGGAGGATAGTCGCACTGACATGTCGGTGCCAACATTTCCTCTCGGGGCCTTGGCGTGGGTGAGCTCAGCTTCCACCTTGGGCTCGGAGCCCACGGCATCAGTGCGGGAGGAGATCATGGTTCCTTCAGGTCCATCGACTCCTTCTCATCGGAGCCGTGATGCCTTCGAAGCCATGAGGTGAGTACTGTCTCCTAAGACTTCCTCATCACCAGGTCTGGCCTCTTCTTCCCCTAAAGTGCCTGTGTCTTCTTCTGCTTCCATCCGCCACCCCAAGCGTGGAGACCTAGAGCCTCAGGTAGCCCCACTGAGCGCCCCCTGCTCTTCTGAAACTTCCCCAGAGGCTCCCACTGAGGAAGTTCCCAGAAAGAGAGTGTGTAAGAGGAGGCACTTGGACTCCCCACAGGAGTCATTGACATCTGACACTAACTTGGATGAGTCAGAAGGGTCCACTCGATCCCCCTCTGAGCACATCTCCTTTGCGGAGATCCTTAGGCAGTGGGATGTTTGGCAGTCCACAAACCCTACTGAGGATGAGTTGGTTCTTCTGAAGGTTTTTGGGTCTCAACCTTCCACCTCCTGGATGTCTCCACCCTACAATGAGCTTATGCAACTGGTATCTTGTAGGGCATGGGAGTCTCTGGAGTCCATAGATCCTGTCCCTCAGAGGCCGAATAAGTTTATCTCTGCCCCAGCAGATAAAACCTTCTTGTCTATGGGAGTCCCTGTTGATGCCATGGTGGTGGCGGCAGCCACCAAGAATGAATTGTCTTTAATTTCTGTGTCTGTCCATCCTCCTAACAGAGATTCTAGGATCATGGATAGATATGGTAAACGCATGTTCAGTGACTTTCACTCTTTGATCACTGAACTATCTGACCCATTTCACCAGACTGCAAAGAGATCTCCTTAAGGAGTTGGGAGATACTCTTCAGGGAGCTGTAGCTGCAAGTGTCACTGACAAATTTTCTGCTCAGCTTGCTACCCTTAATTCCACTGCAAACTCATCCATGCATCTTATATCATATGCAGCAGATGGGTTGAGTAGGGCTGCAGGAGCAGGGGTTGCTTTTCGTAGGCATGCCTGGATGCTCCTCTGGTCCTTTGTAGAGCCCTTCAAGTCCTCATTCATAAATACCCCGTTTGATGGCTCATCCTTGTTTGGGCCTAAGGTAAAGGAAACATTGACCAGGTGTGAACAGGAGGAAAAGACTCTGTTTGCTGCCGGAGTCCATTTTTCTACCCCTACCTGGCCTTACCCCAAAGGCCAAAGGGGGGGAAAGATGTGGTTCCATAAAGCCCAAGGAGCCTTTCAGGACACATGCGGAGAACCTTCCTCCATGGGCAGAGGAGGAGGTAATAATGGAAGACGCCACCCTCGTTGGCGGAGGGGGTCCGCAATATCAGTGTGACAAAGATCATTTCTATGGTCAGCCCTATCAGCGCTCCTGAGAGGAGGCCCGACTGTCCTGCTCTGGAGGCGGTCGGGGGTTGCTTATCTTTGTGTCCAGAAGCCTGGCTAGATATTACAAATGACAGATGGGTACAAAGCATCATTTCCAGAGGGTATTTCATACTGTTCTCCGCTCCTCCCATTCCCATCAAGAGAATCCCAGACATTCCACCCAGTTACAGGGAACAAGCAACCACAGAGGTCCTCATATTGCTAGAAAAAAGAGTCATCCAGCTAGTCCCAGCAGACCAAACAGGATTCGGAACTTACTCAAGATTCTTTTTGGTTCCAAAGAAAACAGGGGACTGGAGACCCATTTTGGACCTCAGCAGACTGAACCAATTTGTAAGAAAAGAGAAGTTTCAGATGGTCATGCTTCAGTCCATACTTCCCTTTTTAGGGAAGGACAATTGGATGTGCTCAATCAATCTCAAGGATGCATACTACCATATAAAAATAGCCTGACTATCCAGAGATCATCTGCATTTCTAGCTGGGAGCCAATCACTACCAGTTTCGAGCCCTTCCCTTTGGTCTCACTACAGCCCCCAGAGTGTTTACCAAATGTATGGCAGTGGTCACGGCTCACCTGAGGTGTCTAGGATTCCAGGTGTTTCCATACCTAGACGATTGGCTCCTTACCTCCACCACCAGGCATCAACTGATTCAGGCAACAGAATCCACTCTGACACTCTGCAACCACTTAGACATTATGGTCAACTTCGAAAAGTCTGCCTTGTCATCATGACAGCATATCATCTTTATAGGGCCAGAGTTAGACACTTCAACCACCACTCTACATCTTCCACTCGAAAGAGTATCAATTCTTCGCCAACACATCTCTTCCTTGGTGTCAAAGAACAGAGCTCCAGCCACAGAAGTCTTGAAAGTACTAGGTTTGATGGCAGCAGCAATATTAGCCATTCCATTGGCGAGGATGCATATGCGGATTCTTCAATGGCTCCTTTTCACGCAATGGTCTTACCAGGAATTGTCAATGAACCATATGATTCTGATTACAAACTCTTGCAAGAGGGATCTTCAGTGGTGGTTCACGCCTCTACATGTCTCAATAGGATGCCCCTTTGTACTCCCCCCTCCAGTAGCCACTGTGACCATGGACACTTCCCTGATAGGGTGGGGGGGGGCATTTTCAGGGAAAGACTGACCAAGGCACATGGACGGGTCAAGAGTCACATCTGCATATCAATGTTCTGGAGATGAGAGCAGTACTAATGGCGTTGCAGTACTCTCAGTACTCTCTTCCTCTAGGGACAATTGCAATACAGACAGACAACATGTCAGTGGTCTGGTACTTGAACAAACAGGGTGGGACCATATCTTACCCCCTTTGCCAAGAAGCCCTCAGAGTATGGCATTGGGCTGTGTCATCCCAGTGCTTTCTGTTAGCAATGCACATCCCGGGGAGATCCAACGTTATAGTGGACAAGCTGAGCAGGGCAATTTTGTTGTCCCATGAGTGGTCTCTCAAACAAGAGATTGCGGACAGGATTTTCCGCAAATGGGGTCAGCCTTGCTGCGATCTTTATGCCAGTCACATCAACACCAAATGCAGAAGCTACTTTGCCCTGATAACCCTTCCGGGAGAGCCCCCGAGGGATGCACTCATGCACGATTGGCCCCCAGGTCTCCTCTATGCATTTCCCCCAATTCCACTGATTCCCAGATTTTTACAGAAAGCAAAGTCGTTGGGAAGGACTGTTATTCTTATAGCCCCTCATTGGCCTTGGCAGATTTGGTTTCCATTTCTTTACCATCATCTCTTGGAGGATCCATGGATCCTGAACCCAGTTCCAGACTTTCTGACTCACCCATCAGGGGATCTCCATTCTTCCTTGCAGTTACTGAAGCTAACCGCTTGGCTGCTCCAGTTCCCCATATAGCCAGGCTTCATAATCTTTTATATGACACAAGTCAAATTTTGTTGGCCTTCCACAAACCTTCCACCAGAAAATTGTATCGTAGTAAGTTGAAGAGATTTTCCATTTGAGCTTCTAACAAGAACTTTGACCCTTACAAAGCTCCATTACCATCCATACTAGAATTCTCGATTCCGGTTTTTCATGAAGGAGCAGCAGCGGCGACCGTTAGGGTCCAGTTAGCAGCCATATCTAATTTTCATTTAGGTATTGATGGCCTAAATATTATGCAACACCAGTTATCCAAGGCCTTACTCAAAGGTACCTTTCACATGAGGCCTCCAGTGAAGACTCCTTATTCTTCCTGGAGCTTGAATTTCATGCTACCCCATGTTGTACTTCCTCCCTTTGAACCAGCATCATCTAGTGAGCTCAAGTTTCTGTCTTGGAAAACTATTTTTCTAGTGGCCATTACTTCTGCCCTCAGGGTGTCAGCACTTCAGGCATTATCTATCAAACCCCCCTATATGATTTTTCATCCTGACAGAGTATCCCTTAGGACTAATCCTTCCTTTTTACCTAAAGTATATTCTGAGACAAACATCAACCAAGTTATTGAGCTGCCCGTGTTTTTCCCCAACCATACCAACAAATTAGAATACATGCTGCACAAACTTGATGTTCACAGACAGCTTAGATATTATCTGGACAGAACAAAAGACTTCAGAAAGTCAGATCAGCTTTTTGTTTCATTCTCCGAAGCCAGAAAAGGCAGACCAGTGGCTAAAACAACCCTTTCTAAGTGACGTTCAGATTGTATCACCTACACTTACTCATCTGCTAATAGGTCTTTGTTGCATAAAGTGAAGGCGCACTCAACCAGAGCAGTCTCTACTTCTTCAGCCTTTCAAGCCAAGTTACCCCGTGATAATATCTGTGCTGCAGCCACTTGGTCTAAGCCTCACACTTTTATCACTCATTACAAAGTGGACAAGGCCTCGAGGGACAGGGCTTCTTTTAGTTCTACGTTCCTGAAAAATGTACTCCCATGAGCCACCCAGGCTTTAGGGTGCTAGGGACGCTACCCATCAGTGATGAATGAATGGCGAGATTGAACAACTTCACATAAAGAAGTTATGTACTCGCCATAACATTCCATGTGAGTTGTTCCATCTTGCCTTCATTCTCACGTCCCTCCCACCTTCCCCCACCTGGCTGACAGTTGATCTGGAGGCTGACTTCATCCTGGCTTTTCAATGTTCTTCCTCTCTGAGGAGATCAGTCCTCTTTCTAGGGTATGGTACTCACAGCAAACAAGATAGGAGGTAATTCCAGCAGTGCAGCTTGGGATAAGGGGCTTGGTCTCAAGCTACTGGTAATCCTTGAACTTTGCTAAATGGTCATGTCGGAGCCGAGGATCAGCTCCGAACCCATCAGCAATGAATGAAGGCAAGATGGAACAACTCACATGGAACGTTATGGTGAGTACATAACTTCTTTTTATCCTGTTTATGCTCTTTGGATAAAACTTCTGAAATCCTTTGCTATGATTTTTAATTTCATTGGCTGAGTGATCTATCTGACACTATATCAGCGGAGTGTTGAATCTGACACACCTATTCACTGCCCTTCAAAACATTTTCATTTATTTATGGTAGTCTATTTTTTTTATTTTTTAAGTTACTAGAGGCTTTCCTTGTTATATTTCTTCATATCTGCGTTGATTATAAACTCATCTCTGATTTTTGGCTGCAGTTCATTGATTCTAATCGCTTATTTGATGCTCCATGTTTATGTGAATTAAAAATAAGTCTTTTCCTGTTGTAATGTAATACATTTGCAAAACCATAGTTGTATTTATTTTATTTGTTTGCTGCCATCAATATAAACACACCCATATTCTTTTGAAAGCCTAAGACACATTTAAGGTTTTGTTCAACTATTCTGTACACTGCAGCAAGGAGGTCATGAGACCAGAAATGTACTCTTCACAATGTGTTCTTCCCATAGTGGATTGTAAATAACTGCATTTTCTTGGTAAATATGCAGCACATTAGCATGTATAACTGAAGGATAACCTAGTGGTAGATAAAGATTGAAAGCTTGAGCTTCAGTTGCTCAAGGTTTAATCCATCAAGAAGCAGAGTTCTTCCATAGGAAATTACTGTCGCTGAGATGTGGTGAAAGTGATTCACTTTTTGGGGAAGTATCCTCCTTTTTGAAGTTGTCGCCACCATGGAGATGGTATATATACGTCACCCTCAGTAGAGGGTGCCAACAGAAAAAGACTATCAGTTTCATGAACGGTTTCATCTTACTCTAACTCTACATTAATATTTCATATCTAACTAATGAAAGATGATGGATGGATATGTATCTTTGTATGGGTGTATAATTTATTCAGAAATATATATATATATATATATATATATATATATATATATATATATATATATACATATATATATATATCTATATATATATATATATATATGTGTGTGTGTGTGTGTGTGTATGTATGTATTTAAGTATATGATTCTGTACTCTATAGTTTAGAGATCAGTTTGTCGACCACTGAGTGATTGAACTTGTTATGTCAACACGAGTCCCTCTAAAAAACTGTAACATTCATGAACATGGGTTGTGCAGGGGTCATGACTGGTCGTCTATGCAGAACTTTATCCGAAATCACCCAATAGGGTTTAACATAGATCTTGCGGGGGGGGGGGTCCTGTCCTCTCTGCATAGCCAATCAATAAAAAAGTGAGATAAAATGGACTCAACTATTTCCTGTTTGACCAAGTGAACATTTGTAATTAACTCTTTGAGTCCTAAGGAGTAAAAATGTTCCATATATAAAAATAGAACCTCTTTAAAGAAAGGCATCTCTAAAACTATTAACTCTGGGATCTCAAAAGTAAGAACGTCCTTGCAACATTGTTTTGGGATTACATACAGACACATATTAAACATTCTGGCACTTTTGTTTTCTTTTCTGTACAGAAGTAAAATAAAATGTATTAGCAGTGTTTTTCAGAGGGGCAACCCTACTGCACTCAACAGATGAGGGGTTGTGTCCCACATCCCATATTTCCAAATATAATATTTCTGGGATTGCACAACAGTGGAGAAAAGGCAAACTCCCAATCACCACTGGACTATGATACTGATACATTACACACTATGATTATTTCTGCTATAGATCGGTTGTGACACTGACTAAGAACCCTGATCTTTTGAGCAATAGTAAGTGTAATTTATATATATAGTAACATGATGCAGTGCCAGAATGCTGCAGAAAGTGAATTGAATAGTTTAGATAATTGTAACTGAAACTGTTACTTTAAAAGATGATAGAACTAGTTGCAAATAGAATGGCTGCTTTCTGATGTTAGATACTTTTTTAGGCAGAGAAGAGTTTTGCATGGCTCACTTAACAGAACGATGATGTGATTAAATGGTGTATAAACAAGGGGGCTGCAGCCCTATCAAACCTCAAAAGTTTTGAAGTTGGCTACTCATGCAAGGAAGAACAGTTGCTTGGAGCATTGTTTCTGGGTGTTATGCTCCAGTAAGGATGCATCATTTTGGATTATTATAGGAAGGCCTAGATATCTTCATGTGAGGGAATTTGATTCCTGCTTCTTGCCAATGCAGAAAGGAATTATTGGGATGTTATGGAAGTTACTGTTGCTATATTTGTGGGAGCACTGGTAATGTAAAAAAAGTTAGTGTGTGTGAGTTTTTTTTTTATTTTTTTCTTGAAAGTTAGTTTGTATAATGTGGCTGTGTAAGAAACATATCTCTGCACCTCTTAACACAAGAAATCTGGACAAAGCCTAAAATAATGGAGGGATAATGGCCCAAAAATAGGGATGGATTTGAAATATTGCTTGTATAAACTTAGAAAGTTGCTAAAATAATAGGGTTTGTGTTAGCATGTATTTTCTGAAGGGTATGAACTCTGAAACTCAAATATATGTTGTTACTTAGTGATTTCAGTCTTCATCGATTTGTCAGAAAATCATAAATTTTATGAGGACCAGACCAAAAATATGAATCAAAAATCTGGACAATCTATGAAAATCTGTACAGTTGAGAGGTATGACTAAGAAATAGTCTCTGCACAGCCTTTTGTTACAGCATGATATAATACCTGTACATTTTTGATACCATTTTGGTCTTCTTAAGAGGCAATAATATACCACTATGTGTATTACAAAGCCAAAGTAAGCAATTACATGCCACGTTGCTTCGCTAGGGATGGCTTGCACCTGTCACCCCTGGGTTTTCGAATACTGGCCAAGACTCTTGCCACTCCCATAGTGCCTTTTTTAGGCAAGGCTCAAAAGACAAACCCACCTCCATAGACAACACAAGGAAAAAGAAACTAAGGGTAATGCTGCTCAACACCAGAAGTGTAAACCTCAAGATGCATGCACTCGAGGCTCTCCTCAGTATGGAGAATATCGATATCTGTGCAGTAACAGAAACCTGGTTCAAGGCTCCCGAGAGCACCCCAGCACTACCAGGCTATACCTCATACCATGCTTTTTGGCTCCAAAACTCAGACCAAACCACAAGAGGAGGGAGGGGAGTATCCATATTCATCAAAGATACCCATACCTCCAGGCTAGTGGCACTGCACGAAGCATCTGAGACCATCCATGTGCAACTAACAGTGGGCAAAACTGCCTTCCAGTTTGTAGCCTGCTACAGACCACCCTCCCAAACTCAGGAACACCACTCAGCTTTCCTGAAGACACTGGAGAATATGAAGGTCTCTCCAAACACCATTATATTGGGTGACTTTAACTACGCAAACATAGACTGGGAGCACTACTCAAGCCCCAACACCCTAGCCCAATGGTTCCTAGAATTTATAAACTCAAATTCTATGGAACAACTGGTCACCACTCCCACAAGAGGGGAAAACATACTGGACCTGATCATCACCAACATGGGGACTCTATGTTCCATACCAGAGATATACCCCTCATTGGTAAGATCTGACCATAAATTAATCACTATGGACATCCATATTCCATCCCCACCCCCAGCAAAGGAAACCATGGTCAAAATCTTCTCAAAAGCAAACTTCCCACTTCTCAAAACTGAGGTGGAATCCTTCAAAGCCCCAGGGCCAGTGGAAAATACGGCCCAAACCGCAGAATCCTTTACAAACGCATTCCATGGATACCTACAGGAATGCATGGATCATGCTATCCCAAATAAAACCAAAACACACTCCTCCAAAGGCAGGAGACCTGTCTGGTGGACTCCAGCCATAAATAAGCTGTACAACAGAAGGAGGAAGCTACTACATGATAGAGCAAAATCCCTGAAAGGGAAGGCAACTCTGATCAGTACTAGCAAGAAACTATGATCCCTCATAAAATCATCTAAGGCTAGCTTTGAAAGAAAAATTGCGCAAGACGCTAAAGATAATCACAAGGCTTTCTTTAGTTATGTCAGAAACCTAGGTGGAAACTCCCAGATATGCTCTGAGTTAGTGCAAAATGACAAAAAATACACTGAACCCACAGACATTGCCAACATCCTGGCAGACAGGTTCAGTGCAAACTCCCCCCCCCAAATGAGCAAATGACTATCTAAACAGAGTGTAGCCTCCCTGACATCACAGATGCACAGGTGAGAGCTGCCCTCTCCAAAGCAAAAAACACAGCATCAATGGGACCGGACGGTGTCCCGCGCTGCATTTTACATGAGCTCCAAGAAGAACTGAACCCTCACTTAAAATCACTGTTCAGTCTCAGCCTTACAACAGGATATGTACCCAAAGAATGACATACTGCAACAGTGGTCCCACTCCATAAAGGTGGTGCCACAACGGACCCCGGAAACTATCGCCCTATAAGCCTGGTCTGCAAAGCTATGGAGCGTATCATCATGGAACTCATAAACAAAGACATTAGGAACCTCCAAACACTGGATCCTACCCAATTTGGCTTTGTTAAGGGCAGATCTTGCCTCTTGAACCTGGTCAATTTCTTTGAAACAGTCACCAAGGCCATGGATGAAGGGAAGGTAGTCCACACAGCCTACCTTGACCTTGCAAAAGCCTTCGACACAATACCCCACTCGGGCATCATAAATAAGCTCACCAGCTTAAATATCAACCCCTATGTAACAAGATGGGTTGCAAACTGGCTTAGGGATAGAACCCACATGGTCAGAATTGCAGGTGCCATGTCAGACTCTAAACCAGTTACAAGTGGCGTCCCATAAGGCTCAGTCCTGAGACCTCTCTTGTTCGGTATATATTTCTCTGAGGTACAGGCTAACACAGGAGGACTATGGCTGACAAAGTTTGCAGATGACTGCAAACTGGGGGCCATAATCAACTCACCGGCTGACACAAGCATCCTCCAAAAAGGTCTCACAGAGATGGATAACTGGTGCCAGAGCCATGGCCTAAAGCTAAATGCCAAAAAGTGCATAGTCATCCCCTTTGGGAAAAACAAAGTGTCCACAAATTACCACATAGGTGGTAATCCATTAAGTACAGAAGAAGTAATTAGGGATTTGGGGACCCAAGTAGATTGCAATCTCTCCTTTGACAATCACATTGCCAAAGTGGTTAGAAAGACATTCTATATAGCCCACCTTATCATGAAGGGGTTCACATCTAGATCAAGAGAGGTCATTGTGCCCCTCTACTCATCACTCATCACTCATCAGACCCATAATTGAATACAATGCCCCATTTGGGATGTACCTTACCCGACACCTGCTACAACTAGAAAGACCCCAAAAGTACCTCACCAAGAGGATTAAGAGACTGAAACAGATGCCCTACGCAGTTAGGCTAAAGAAATTCCAGCACTACTCAGTTGCTTACCGCCTACTCAGAGGCGATCTGTGCCTGACGTATAAAGCCATGTCCAACCCAAAATTAATGGACATGCTCCACCTCAAGAAATCCAAATCCATGAGAACTACACACTCCAGTGACTTAAACCTCAGCACAGAAATAAATAGAACATGCTGGAGGGACAGATTCATATCCCAGAGGCTCCCCTCACTCTGGAACAAAATCTCAATCCATGTCAGACAGAGCTCCTCAATGACCCTGTTCAAGAAGAATCTTGACGTTTGGATGGGAGATCGTAAATTTACCCCTGGGATCTCTTCTGTGTCACTGCTAGACAGAGGCACGGTAAACTAACCTTAAATGGGCTATCTTCTGCGACCTACTATACAGAGGCACAGTCAACTAATCTAAGAAGGGTGGCGAAAGCCAAACACACTCTGGCTAAGCTTGTAAATGCCCTAGGGCAGATAGCCTAGTATCAACCTATGAACCTATGAACCTAATTGTGTGATCAGTTAAAAATCATGACTTTTATTTTATATGTTAGTAAGGGAAACACAAGTCTCCACCTCACTCGGCTTTTAAAATAAACAAAATGGTAGCTTCAAAGATTTCTCTGGCAAATATGCACTGTTTAGCCATTCTAACAATGGGCTACAACTAAAAACAAAGTCCAAGGCTGTAAGCCTGTCCCAGTCACATAGACTGTTCTGAGTTGCAGGTATCTGTACCAGGTGCACCTCCATAGCAGTCCTCAGTTGGGTTATCATATTCCACACCTCTAAGTTCTTCAGACAAAATTCTGCTTACCACTTTTCTGCTCCTGCAGATGAGAAACTAATTTTCAATCTTTTCCCCTCTGCAGATTACCTATCTATTTATTAACAATTGTTTTGACTGAATCACATTTCATTGAACAAATGTGACTTGAAATCACATTTGACTGAAGACTCATTAGACTTAATCATGATTGACTGAAAATTGTAAAGTACAGAAGCAGTGAGTTACTGTGCATTTTTTTCTCTTTTCTCAACCTTTGTGTGACTGTGGAATTAGTATATTTCAGTAAAGGGTGTGAGGGCAAGGCTCCCACAAGAGGGCTGCAGGGTGGGTTGTTCTGCAAAAAGCATTTTGTAAGGTATGCTTGCTGTAATGAAGTTTTCTGTGAAATGTGTTTATGCCTCAGCAGTGATTCATTGTGTGGATTTTTTTGTCTCTTTTCTCTACTGTTATGTGACTGTAGAGTTAATATATTTACATAAGGTGTGTGTGTTTGTGGGGGGGGGGGGGGGGGTGGACAAAGCAGGAAGACTTGTGCCCCTGAAAAAAACAAGCTTTTAAGATGTTTTATGGAATGAAGTTTTTCGGTAAAATTTGATTCTATGAAATGAGCTTTCAGTCAACTTTTTAAAGTCAGATATAGTTCAGTGAAATGAGATTCAGTAAAAACAACTGTAATCTCTCTCTCTCTCTCTCTCTCTCTATATATATATATATATATATATATATATATATATTATATAGACAAATGCACATTATTTATATCTTGCATATATATATATATATATATATATATATAATTTCATTGAAATGGTAAAAATGACTAAAATACATTTGACTGAAAAGCCATTTCATCAAAAACATTCCATATAATATATATGCCACAAAAGACCCCCCCCCATTATATATATTCTAACACCATGGTCATTAACAAGTAAAGAAAAGAAAAAAAACACTACATATAGTGAATCAGTGCTTGTGCATAAACACAAGCATCTACAAACCTGGGGTTCAAGATGACAGTGGGCATTGCCAGTCCACACAAACTCTTCTAAATTATGTCCCCAACAAGTCCTATGAGCACTTAAGGGTTTGGTGTAAGTGACAAATTCAATTTGAGTATTTTTGAATGAGACTGCATTGAAAATGCCTTTTGTGTTGCCATTTGTTTTGGCTTGAATATAATTGTTTTGTTTTTAGGAGTTTAAATGTAGTTGGAACATGGTGAGCCATCTTTCTACGGAGGAGAAGGACTTCTAAGTGATTTCTTGAATTTGTGTGATGGTTTTGGAAGAACAGATTAAATATGAGTGGTCTAAATACTGGTCTATAGAGGCATGTTTGCTAACCAGGTGGGAGTCATTAATGACTATATTAAGCAGGATAGGACCTAGGACAGATGTTTTTGGTATGGCAACAGATACAGGGATAAAGGTTGAGATGGCAACTTGCCATCCAGGTGGCATCTATCTGACAAATAATTTTAGGACCAAGTAAGTGATGGGACCCTAGTACTTTCAACTGATATCCTCTGTTAAATTCTCTGAGGTGGGAATTTTTATTTTCAGCTCATTGTCCATCTCCTGGGCTTTCTGCATGCGTTCCACTACTATAGACATAACTAGTCTCAGTCTGTGCTGCAAACTAAAATAGTGTTTATTATACTTTGAAAAGATGTCCTGTCCTCTTTCCAAGTTTAAGTAGCAATGTCAAGCAGTCAAAAGTGCAAACGGGGTAAAACCAGTTGAAGCTTATGGCACCTGTAAATTTGCAAATAATTGTCAATCACTGGTCCCAGTTGTTAACATCAGTATTAATAACTTTCCTGGATTATGGTGTTTTATTGAACATCTGTATTAATCCATTAGTGTGGATGGTAAA
The DNA here is from genome assembly GCF_019279795.1 of Protopterus annectens. Taxonomy (NCBI): domain Eukaryota; kingdom Metazoa; phylum Chordata; order Ceratodontiformes; family Protopteridae; genus Protopterus; species Protopterus annectens. The sequence goes on from NC_056751.1 coordinate 369,918,239, forward strand.
CTGACATCTTCAGCTATGTGACTTTAAAGGTCTGGCACAACTGTTACAAGACCTTTGATGTAAAGAGAGTGCCTTGGTCAGTAAATATTTCTTTAGGAAAACTTACATAGGAAAGTAACAGTAACAGTTTCCTGGCAAAAGCCTTAGCATTAGCTTTGTGTAATGGTACTGCTACTGGAACTTTTGTGGCATAGTCCATTATTACTAGTATGTACTGATACCCATTGCTAGAACTTACTAGCAGCTCCCATATTGTCAATGGAAGTATGTTCAAATGGCAACTCTATAATAGGGATGGGGATTAATTGACTCTTCAGTTCTGGGTGGGGTGCAGTTTTCTAAAATTCTGGACAAGAGACACAGAAATGTTATATTTCTTTCATTACTATTGGCCAGTAAAATCTGGCCACTACTCTTGCCTTAGCTTTTTCCCCATTCCCAGGTGACTTCCTAATGTAATTTTGGGCTCGGTTTATTGCTAGCGGCATATAACGTTTTGTACCAGTATTAAGACATATACTTTCCTCACAATCTGCACTGTATAAATAGGAATAAGTAATAATTGGGTCATCTTGCTCAGTATCCTTTCCCTGCAATCTTGGGTATATTTTCCCTTGTCAGAATTTGAAGTTTCTTCTTATTGTGTTTTTTAAAAAGTTTATATGTCTTACATGTAAGTCTTTAAATTCAGGGTTGCTTTCTTCACTAGCTCATCTTGAAATGGTAGGTACAACTTTCTCTAACAGAAATACTGAACTGCAGCATTTTCTCCATTTTTACCTACAAAAGATACTTCTAAACAAAAATCGCTTTCTGCTTTGCTGTCTCTGCTGTCAGTGAAAACCTTGTGAGTGCACCTTTTCCGTTATGTTAATATTCGTCTATCTTGGTGCGTACAGCCCAGCATCTCCCTTTCCTTACCTTCTCTATGATGGCCTCCATCTGAAAATAATTTATCTCCGCATAACATTTATATACAGTTGCCTTTCTTTCCTCACATACACATATTTCTTACATAAAGTCTCCTCTTGTTTTTTTTTTTTTTTTTGCAGTGATAGAAACGGATTCGGACCTCTGCATTCCTTGTATATGTCACTTTTCAGTACTCTCTTTGCTCTGAGGTTCCTTATTTAAATATTTTTCTTCTTCTGTTTTCACCTATCCTTCTCTACAGACTTCTGTCTTGCCCTTATTCATAATTCAGGGTTTCATTCATCTTCAGTCCTTGTATGGAGATTTCTTACATTTTGGGGTTCTGTTGCTATATCATTAGAGCATATTTCTGATAGTAGAAAGAATCCCTGTTACTGTGTAATCACAATTAAATTCTAACCCCTTTTATAGCATCAGTGACAACTCCTTTCACTAGCTATGGTTCTGGGCCTACCTAGACCTCTGTTTGAGTGTCACTATCTTGTTATACCATTCATATACTGAAATGGTGTAACAAGTTGCTGTCCTACCTCTTTCTTTTCAAGTGTATCTGCCACACACTGTGTCTGTGGATTCTTCTTTCATCTACATTTTGTTTTAATACGGAGATATTATTTTTATAGTATTACATAATGATTCAAACCATGAGATAAAGCCACAAGATGTATCAGTTTTCTAAGAGCTTTATTTATTATTATTAATTTATTTATTTAATATTTGTTGACCGAGAAAGTCTGAGTAGGACAGAGCCTATTTTCAATGTTGGCCCGGGGAGAAACGCTCTAGATGCATGCCTTTGGAATATTTTTACTATTCCATTATTTGGCAGAGCTGTATGAGTTTCTGCATGTTTAAGGGGGTATTATTTTCTGTCAGCATGAATACATTCACCTATACATTTTGGTTGTTACTAAACATATAATGACTTTCCAGGGTACAAATACAGTGCACATCACCACAGTAGTAATTATAACACACTGACATTTGTTTCAGTTATTCTAGCTATAGTATTGTCATGCTCCATAGAAACATATTAATTTGTGACATGCATTTCAGTCTTCACATTTATACTAGTAGCATTCTCTTTAGTTTAGTATTAATAGCACAAAACATAGCAATGTGACCCCTTCTCCATGTGTGAAACAAAACACCACTTACTGATTTTCATTTATCAGAAGATGACATATTACTTACCTCAGTTTTAGATGTAGAAGTGGACAATTCAGTTTTAAACATCGTGTCATTAACAAATAATCATTATTTAGAGTTATTAGCTTATCAGAGTTCTTGAGATTAATTTGTATTTGCATTTTCTTATATTAATATGTAAAACTTTTCTAAATTTGTTTGCTGATAAAATGTGTAATATTTTCAATTTGTTGTTTTAAACAGAGATTTGACATTTGTTTTAAGTCATGCATCTGTGTGGTTATTGGTTTTCAGCATTAGAAGTCTAGTTATAAGTCTTATTGTTTGCACTTTAGAATTTATCCCTGTCCATTGCATAATGTCCATGCAAATCCTCATAGTATTTCCAGACATGTGCATTAGTTGTTTCATTGTTTAAAAATTTCAGCATTGTTAAAATTCATACACTTTTATTTTCTATCTTTTTGTTTTATAACTTTCACTGTGGATGTGCGGTGTTTTGTTTTTGTGTGTTTATTTGTTTTGTAGTGTGGGTGTTGTGGTATGTGTGGTATGTGTATGTGTGTGGTGTGGTGTATGCTGTGTGTTTAGGATTTGTAGTTTCGGGATTGTGAAGGTTCGGTATTTGAAGGTTTCGCCTTTATGGTTACGAAATACTGAAATTCGCTGTTTCAGTATTTCGTGATTATAAAGGGGAACCATATATATATATATATATATATATATATATATATATATATATATATATATATATATATCGAGAGAGAGAGAGGGGTTTATAGATTAGTACTAAGCTAACTGCCCTTACGTGCCATTTTAAGCCTAGCTGATTACCCAGTTATCCCATGAAAGAATCAAATGCTGCACCTTGTATCTATAAGGTAAAGACCTTAGCCATTATACCAACATCCCACTAGGGAGTCATTACTTGTATTTCAAGATGTACTTCATCAAATGTGTTGCATTTTCTCATTTTTGGTTTTACTGAGTGAAGTATCTATTAAGGTGTGCTATATTTCATACTTTGATCATGTTTTTTTGCAGCCATGAAGTTACCTTATAAATGTAGCCAGGGTGGGATGGGGGAATGACCCCCATAAATCCTTGTTTCCTCTTGTTTATATATGCTTTCTGAAATGGTAACTGAGTCTCGGACAGCACGGCTGGTATTATTTGAATGTTTTTCTGAAAGGAAGCAGTGATATTGCTGCATTTCCTATGTTGCTGGTTTTGGCGTAGTTGATTTAGATAGACTAATAAGTTAATGTAATTTATATAGTTATGTTTACTTGTAGAGTTACTAATTCTGCACTTGTTAATTTAGAATACTGTCGTTATGTATATATTTATACTTAATAGCTGTCGGGTATTTTAATGATTTGGATTTGAAATTATTTGTATTATTGTCATTGAGTTACATTGACAATGCTTTGTGCTTACTTTAGTACAGTTTTTGATTCATTTTCCTTGACATACTTTCTCCTAACAGTCTCTGTCTGTCATTTGAGTTTTATTTATTAATTTCAGCCTTCTGAAGCAAGTAAAAGCCAATAGTCTAAACTTCTTAGGCTCAGTTCAGGTCTCAGCAAATACATACAGAATAACGTTTAAAGCAACCTTTCCTACATTTTAATAAATCTATGCCTGTAGCCTATATATATATATATATATATATATATATATATATATATATATATATATATGGGTCTACCTGACAACACTGACACGCTAAAACACCGACAACGAAATCACCAACACCACAAAACCAAAAGTTCAGAAACACGAAACGTCACATACCCGACAAACCACAATTCTGACACTCAACAAACAAAACAAATACCCTGTCCAAAAAGCACATACACAACACAAGCACACCAAAAACCTTACAAACCTACACTGAACTTTACATACACAACTATCTATGTACTAACCTTAACCCAAACCCTAACCCTAAGGTTCATCACTATCGCACACTCACCTAACCCGCACCTTAACCCTAACTCACTTAACCTGCCCCAACCCTACAGACCATCGCTATTATACACTTACCTTACCCGCACCCTAACCCTGACATCCATCACTACCTCATACTTACCCACTAGCACTCGTTTGACATGTTGGTGTTCTCAGCATTGGGATTCTCAACTGTCGCTCATTTTCGTTATTGATCTTCCGGTGTCGGTCTTTTCGTCATCGGCGTTTCAAGCTTTCGGCATTATCAGGTAGACCTATATATATATATATATATATATATATATATATATATATATATATACATGGTTCCCTCACCACTGTAAAGTGTAAGAATTACACTGTTGTGGATTTGTACATTGTTCAGCTGAGGTAAATCTCTACAGTTTCATCTCCCCGTCTCCCAGATTTTTATAACCACCACCAGGCGTCGGATATCACATGCACTGAGCTTTCCACTGAATTTGAAGACAAAAAGAAAAAAAATACCATGCAGACAACTAAAGAGCCGTTCAAGTATACAATGAAGAATCAAAACAAAGAAAGAGAATTACAATTAATGGCAGTAGCAAAGCTTTTAAGACAAGCTATTTTTCAATGCATAAATTCATTCAATAAAAAATAGTTTTAATAGAAAGGTTACATGACAAACATCTAACCAAACAGTGCCCCAATTTAAGATATGATTAGTTATAAATCAATTAAATACGCCAAAAATAAGTCTTACTAACTTATTGTGCTTTTTTTCCCAAACAGGTTTAGTGTTGGCAAAAGCATTTTGCCCCAGCTTAATATAATCATGCAAATGAGTAATCCACATGTAGTTCACCTTCAAGTACAATGTGTCTCCTCCTTAAATTATGAAGTATCTCACGTATAACTCTCAAGAGAAAAGAGTGAACATTTCCTGCTTGTAATATATGTTTAGCCAATGCATTAGTATTATCATTTTTATGAATATCAGGCAGACATTCTGAAATTAAGATTTCTGATCATTTTGCCTATATACAAACAAGTACATTTATACATATTGCAAAATAGACACTATTCTTAGTATTACATGTCGCAAAACAATAAAAAAAATACTTTCTAGTTACTGGATGTGTAAGCATATTTTCTCTATTTAGTATATTGCAAAAATGATGATTATAACATGGAACAGTATCAGTTGCATTAACCTGTATTTTCTTCACATTATTATGTAACCTTCATAACAATGTTTCTGCATAAGATATTTATAAGTTCATAGATAAATACTAGGCTAACTGCCCTTGTGGACCATTTTAAGCTTGGCCAATCCCCATTTTTGTGCTCATTTGGTTATAGATTGGCCTTACTCATCCCATGGTTTATAATTATATATTACTCCTAATCAGAATAACTGTGATCATACAATAGATAATTTGAGGAGAGACATGCATGGGCTAAAGCATTTAGGAGTTGCCTCTGTCCATTAGTAGTACAGGAGCTAGTCCTGGAGAAGATTTTCTGTTTCCCCTCCATAGATCTAAGCTGTGCTTGAAAATGGACAGAGATTAATTTTAATAAGGAATGTCTGGGGTACAACCGACACATTAGGTGTGCAGGAGGGGCTTGCCCCTTGCAAAATAAAACGTTTTTAAATGTGAATTGTTTATCTCAAACATGCTTTACTTTCAAGTACATCTCGTGTCTTGTGATCCCTGTTGTATGACGCAATCACAGAACTGTAAGACTTTCATTACTCTCACCCCATTTTCCATTCACGTTTCAGTACTTTAGGAAAATGCAATTGCTATCTCTCTGGTCATATAAGTTTCCCTTTTTCCATCTACATACCTTGCTCTGACTTTATTTGTGATTGTGATTCATTTCTACTCTATATATAATCCATGTATATACTGTGCTTTTCACTCACTCTGTATATAATGTTATTAATCTATTGTGTTTATTCCTTTAATCAAACTGTGATATTCACTTTATATGTATATGTTGCATTTTATCACTCACTCTGTATATAATGTTATGTAACTATTGTGTTCTCCAAGATAACAAAGGAACATGACACAGCATTTAAGGTCATTCTTTATTAAAACGTAACAGAGTTGTAACTGAGCTGATAAGCTGATTAATGATATGACACCCTTCACTTCCATGTTCAAGCTAGTACAGTTTTTTTTTAAATTACTTAATTGTTTATATTTATTTTGGAAATTAGCTGCACTAATGAAATACATTACTGTGTGTGGAGGTGAAGCAGACTAAGTATTTTTATTTAATTTTAGGAATAATTTTTAATTTAAAATGCACTTTTAAAGAACATTTTGTAACACAGCAGAGTGGCATTAATATGGGGTGGCCAAGATAAATTTTGAATCAGTTAAGGGTTCAAATGCCTTACCTGGTTATGGAAGGAGTACATCCTTACTTGAGAAATTGACCATACTGCTAGTCAGAAACTTGGGGTTTTTTTGTGTTTGCTTCAAACTTATTGCATCAACAGTTGACAAGTATCTATGTAAAATGGCCCAATCCTGGTATATTGACCAGGACTGCATGTTCTCAGACACTATACCAAGTACCTCTTCCCTTTTTGTGAGACCTACAAATGATCTGAGACACTCTTATCTATCCATAACTATAAATATTAACTTCTTTTCTTAGGTCATCATAACTATCATTTGCAATTCTTTGGTTTCCATTAGCCTTTATTATGGGCTTTGTTGCCTAACCTGAAGTTATACAGACTGCAGTTTTGCCATAGTTGTAACAGGACTTGCCATTCACTTCAAACAGATTTGATGGCATACATTTATACGTTTTCTTCTAGACCTATTTTACTCTGTCATTTGTCTTGACATGTCATCCTTTTCTTATTCTTCATCTGTATCAACACTGCTGGAATTCAGTTTGCATGATATTTCTTGTAACCTCATTTTGTGGTGGAGATTGAAGACCTGTTTCTTAGTATGAACACCTATAGATAGAGCCAAAGTAACCCTAATTTTCGTAGTGAGGTTTGCCTCTCACAGTAGGGGAATAAAGAAGGTTGCAGTCAGGCGCTTGACCCTCAGGAGTTATACAGGCAGGAGCATTTATTTATTTGTTTATCCTTTGGACTACGCTAATACCCTGTTTTCAGGGGAGACCCAATGCCAGGGCACCAGGGCCTTCCCCAAATCTTAATATGGGATCCTGGTTTAGCATCTCATATGAAGGATGACGCACTCAGAAGTGAAACACCTTCCTTATACTGCATTGCAGTGTCAGCAATCAATCTACCTGGTGTGGGACTAGAACTCACAGCCTTCTGTATCAAAGGTGGATATGATACCTGTTGTGCCATTGATACTGACACACCTGTTGTGCCACTGAGACTGATGGCATGATGCTCAGGTAAGGGCCTGTCCAAGAGGGTGGGAACCTGAGATCCAGATAAGGATCAGAGAACCCAGAGGGTTAAGGCAGATAGCCTGAGACAAAGCCAGAGACACAGGCATGGAAAGCGTCCATGTTCTGTATGAATGAGACTGGTGAGAACTATAGGTTCTTGGAATTTAATGAACTATTTAAGTACTATTAGAAAGTACCTTAAAGAGTTAACAAACTTGTATATTACGCTGACAGATTTGTTTTGGTGAAGCCATACTTTCATTTACAATGCAGCCTTTTTGTGTTCTGTGAAAAGCAAAAATTTGTAACGTGTGTACTTTATACACTAAAATGAAGGACTTATAGCAGAAAATGCATGGTATTTTAGTGAAATGTTTTAATGTTTATCCTGACAAGGCCCTACAGTATGAAAATATGCATAATCTAACTGAGCTAAGGGTATTGCTACTATGAAATGGAGTTATGTGTTTTGCTCTGCTCCAGCAGTTGTATGGTTGTATTCAGGCATATTGTAGTCATCATCATCATCATCAGCCCCTTTTTTCCCATTTTTCTACATGGGGTCGCGGTATCGTGTTAACTGTCGCCAATTCTCTCGATTCAGTGCCACACTCCTGCCTTCCTAAACACTCATGCCTGACTGTTACAGATCTTCTTTCACACAATCCATCCACCTCTTTGCTGAATGTCCTCGTTTCCTCTTACCTTCTTCCTGTCTGTCCCATATCTTCCTCACCAGATTGTCTTCTGCTTTTCTACACATGCCCAGACCACCGTAATCTGTTCTCTGTGATCTTTTCTGCTCTTATGTCCTCATTTCTTCGTCTGTCCCACAGTGTGCATCTATCAACTTTCTCAGGCACTTCATTTCTATCACCTCTAGCTTCTTCAACTGTTCTGCCTTTACTGCCCAGGTTTCTGTACCTGGTCGCACCACTGTCTTATACATCTTACTTTTCAGCTTCTTTGGCATTTTTCTGTCATAGACTACACCTGATACTCTATGCCAGTTGTCTGCAGCCCCTTTGATTCTAGCTTTGACCTCTTCATTCAGACTGCCCTTCTCAACTACTCCTCCCAGATACTTGAAGCTGTTTACCTGTTCCACTACCTTCCCTTCTATCTCTATTCTCAGCTTCTTCTAGTTTGCACAATTTGCTGCCATTACCGCTGTCTTATCTGTGCTTAGTTTCATCCCATGTGGCTTCAGATTTGCATTCCATTCTCCTATCCTTTGCTGAAGTTCTAGCTTAGAATCTGCCTGTACTGCCACATCGTCTGCATACAGCAGCTTTGTTGATCCATCCCCTCCAACCTGTTTGCTAATGTAGTCCATCACCAGTATGAACAGCAGTGGGCTCAAAGCTGAACCCTGATGTACACCCACACCCACTGGGAATCCCTCTGTGAGGCCGAACACTGTTGATACTTGAGTCATTGGGTCCTGGTACATAGCCTGCACTAATTCTACCAATGTTTCTGGGACATCAAACCACCACAGCACTGCCCAGATCAGCTTTCTTGGGACCTTGTCATATGCTTTCTCCAAGTCTAGGAATGCCCCATTGGACACCCGCCTCATCTTTAGCTTCTTCTCAAGTATCTGTCTCAATGCAAACATCAGGTCAATTGTGCTGCATCCTGATCAGAACCCGAACTGTCATCTCCCATCTTACATTCTACTACTCTGCGTATCCTTTTATCAGTCAGCCTCTCCAGAACTTTCATGCAATGTGCTAGCAGTTTGATACCTCTGTACTGCCTACAGTTGTGGATGTCACCTTTGTTCTTGTACACTGGCACAAGTTTGCTTATTCTGCAGTCATCTGGAATATGCCTTTTTCTGCATACTGCTATTAGTACCTTCAGGAGCCATTTCTCCCCTATCTCACCCAGCATCTTTATCATATCTGCTGTGACCACATCTGAACCTGCTGCTTTCCCTGACTTCATCTTCCTTAGTGCTGTTCTTACTTCTTCTAGGGTGGGCTCCTCTTCTTCTCTCATCATAGGCTGTTTCTGGGGCAGTGCAGCTTCTGCGGGGTTTTCTTCACTCAGAAGCTGCTGAAAATACTCCTTCCATCTGTCTTTGATGTCCTGTGGACTGGTGAGCAGGTTGTTGCTGGCATCCCTTATGAAGGGTATCTGACTATTTTCTTTATCTTTCTGTCTTTGCCTTGCAACCTGACATAGTTTCTTTGTTCCCCTTACTGAGTCACTTTCCAGAAGTTGATACAGTGCCTCCGATGCCCTATTCTTTGCTAATGCAACTTATTTCTTGGCTTCTTTGTTAGCCAACCAGTAGTCCTTCCTAGCCTGGTCAGTCTTTTCTGTCTCCCACTTCTTCCTGCACTCCTTTTTTCTTTTGATGACTTCCTGGACTTCTGCATTCTACCACCGGCTTTCCTTATGTACCTTATTTCCATACTTGGCTTGGCCACATATCTTTTCTGTAGTCCTAACAAATGCTGCTTTTAGGCGCTGCCATTCTTCTTCAACTCTACCTATTTCCTCCTCTTCTTGAGGTGCTAGAGCCCTGAGTAATTCCTTGAACTGTTATACTTTCTCTTTAGTCAACTTCTAAGTCTTCAGCCTGGTCTCTGTTGACCATAGATCCTTCTCTGCCCACTGCTTGCAGCTGATTGTGGCAACTAGTGGTTTATGCTGTGGGACGACTGTTTCACTGTGGATGACTTTGCAATCATGGATTCTGCCCCAGTGCCTTTCCTTACTACAAGGAAGTCTACCTGAGTTGCATGTTGACTACTCTTGTATGTGATCTTGTGACATTCTCTTTTGGAGCCATGCATTGGCTACTATCAAGCCATTTGCCAGACAGAAGTCTAGAATGGCTTCTCCTTCTTTATTCATGTTGCCCCACCCATGTGGACCCAGGCAGTCCTCATATCCTGTTCTGTCTGTCCCGATATGTGCAATCAAGTCATCCATTGTCAACACCAATTCATGTTGTCCTGCTTTATCTAGTAGGTCCGGCAACTGCTGTCTGAATGCACTCTTTTCCTCGCTGTCACATCCCTGCTCTGGGACTGAGATTATGAATACTGCCCTATCATTACACTGGAGTCTGACTGCCATGAGTCTGTCATTTATTCTGATGATATCCCTTATCAGCCTTCTGAAGCCTCTCTCTCACCACAATTCCTACAACAGTTCTAGCCTGCCCTTCACCTGAGTAGTAGACTCTGGATCCCAAGCCAAGTGGCTTTGCTGCACTGGCCTTCCATCTCATCTCCTGGATGCATAGGATGTCCAGCCTCCTCTGTATCATCATGTCATCCACTTCCAAGCTGCATCCTGTCAGTGAACCTACATTAAGCATAGCAATTCTCAGTTCATGTTTGGCAGGTTGGTTGGTTTTATGTCCAGCTTTTGTTCAACAGAGCTATCCCAGGAAACCCAGGTTGGGCAACTAGACACCAGCCAGCCAGTAGCTTATTGACCCAGGGCTGGGCTTCATGGTGGGCACGCACTGGCCAATAGGGGCACATATACCCCTCCCACCATTAGCATGGGTCCCTGGCAGAGTGGGCCGGGTCCTCAACCAACTTTTCACCAGGTAACTACCCATACCCATTTATGGCGACATTAGTCAACATGACAGAATTGCCTAGAGCCATATTTTACACTGTTGAGTGGCTAGCCCTGCCACAGCTCACGGTTTGTGATCCGTGTTGTCCTATCTTGAGGATACTGCGCACCACAACTCTTCCCCCCTATAGGGCACCATGTAGAGTCTGTGCTGCTGCCCACAGCTCCATTCATTGGTGAGTTTGAGATGGAAACATTGAGCATGTTTTTCCGACATGGGAGAAACTCCACGGAGACATAGGAGGAACATGCAAACTCCAAACAAGCATTGGTCGGAGGTCAGGATCAAACCTTGTACCTTGTGCATGGGAGGCGAAGACCTTAACCACTAAGCCATCTGGGATGATGATGATTATGATGATGATGAGAAAGTACCTTAAAGAGTTAACAAACTTGTATATTGTAGTAGGTTTACCATTTTCCATGCCTGCAGTTAAGTGTTTCCCTTTTCTTCTAGCCTGTGCATATGCTTCCTGGGTTCCTAACTTGTTTTCTTCATAAGAATTTGTTGACTGACTGCCAGGCTTAATGCTTCCCTTGAAACTTTTTAGACAGGAGCTGTATACAACTTCACTTTTAGCAGAATAAGTTAAGAATGTTTTATTTTAATACTAGTTATGTACTTGTTATGATAACTTTGTAGTTTTTTAATTAATTACTTGGCAGCTTACTAGATTTATTGATTCAGAATTGTATACAACTATTGGATGGCAATTCAAATGTCTGATATAATTTTTTAACATTTAGTTAGTGTGCCTTTATCCATTCATCATCCATTACTCATGTTATCCTACTTAGGGTGATGGGAGAGGTGGAGCCTATCTCATCAATGAGTGAAAGTAGTAAGGCATGAGTTATAATCCTGGACCGGAGGCCAGTGCATTGCAGGAAACACACCCGCACAAATCATTATGTGGGCAAAACACAGACACACACACACACACACACACACACACACACACACACACACACACACACACACACACACACACACACACACACACACACACACACACACACACACAGAGACTTCACTAGCAACATGTATTTGGTGTGTGAGAGGAAACCAAAGCACCTAGCAAAAATCCAGGCAAACACTGAGAGGACATTCAGACTCTGCGAGGAGACATCTTAACCAGGAAATGAATTAGAGAACCAGCAGCTATGACATAACACTGACACTGTTACACTGTTACCAATCTACAACCAACCATTGTACTGAATTTTTAAACACGGTTTGAAACAAAATCAACCTTATTTCAGTCTTCTTCTGAGTCTACTTTTTCTAGTTTAATGTTATTCAATTCCTGACTTCTAAAATGTTCTTAAAGGCAAGATGTGACCTTGCTTTGTGTGTCCAGCATTTGACAATGCAGGCCCCTATGTATTCATTGCTTGCAATGCTAGTTAAATAGCTGTATATTTGGTAAGAAGCCCACCTATGATACCGTATTCAAATGTAGAGCTGATGGCATGTTTTAATGTTTCTTTGGCCAATTATTATTTTTAGAACAGACTAGGTGTTAATTGCATACATGCCAGTTACATTTCAGATATTTATTGAAACAGTTTGATGAAAGCAATGAAAGTTGAACGATATGTTCACAGATTCAAAGGTAGTTACTAAGCATGCAGTCCAGGAGATCACTGAGGAGCCTAGCCCAATTCCCCAATTGCCCCAAAGCACTGTCTGGTTAAATAAGTTGCTCAGGGTCATACAGCTGGCAGATGAGGACTAAGGTAATCAAACTGTTTACCAGTGGAAACAGCTCATTACTAGCTCATACCTTTAATCCGCATGTGCTAAACATTCTATGATGGAACTTATTAAATAATTACTGTATCATAAGTAGCGGAGAAGTCTGAGGAGAAAAAAGGAAGACTGTTTAGGGGTGCAGGACATATAGGATAAAACAGAATGTAAGTAAGACAGTGCAGCCAAACAAGGATTTAGTGGGTGAAGGGATGCATGAATGCAGTAAAGGCAAACAGATACAGCTGGTAAGACAGCAACAGAATTAGGAATCAAGTGTAAGAGTCTAGAATAGTAGAAGGACAGGTCAGGTAGAAGGAAGCCATAAAGGCTAAAGGACCATATTAGAAGAGAAATGAGTATGGAGTTTGGGGGATAAGGCAGGGACTTCACACAGGAAACTGTGTGATGGATTCTGAGAATGTAGAGCTTTTATGGAAGGATTTTGAAACTGGATAAGACAGTTATTTCGCTATTCAGAAGAAAAAAGACAATAAGGGACTCAAACCAATGGGAGAGCATGCAGACAACAAACAGGTCATTGTGGAGGAAGGTAGGAAGGAAGCAGACAAGGACAGTAGAACATGTGCAGAGGTTGTTAGTAAAGAGTGCGGATAAGAGACGTGGGGCACAGAATGGTCAAGGATGGACGCAGGGAGGGGAGAAGCTGGCGGAGGAAAAAAAAACAGTGGTAAAAGGACAGAGCAAGGCAGATATGAAGTGTGCTGGAAGGGAGGCACAGCCCAAGGTGACTACACTGGCTAGGTAAGATACAGCAAGAAGGAAACAGGATGAGAACTGAAAGCTTGTGGGACAGGTAGTGAAGAGGAGAATTGGTATATGGAGTTAGAAAGCAGGTAGATGCATTACAGTAAGGCAGGCAGGCATGGACAATGCAGAACAGAAGGGATTTTGGTAGCAGTTAACTTGATCATCATGCGCATCTAGTGGTAAGGCAGGAGGGGAAGGAAGAATTTGGATAAGGTGGAAACAGTCCTGGGCCTAACTCTTATCAAGACAGACTTATCACTGACAATGTTGGCTGCAAAATGAAAAGGATGCTCACATATACTTGTCAGTGTGTAAACTAATAACCTAACATACATGGTTACAGACAAAGCAGGGAACAGGGCCAAGTTTGAATACAAGTGTGCAGGGGACTGGAGAGTATGCTACCCATAGCAGAGTTTAAATTGCTGGGGAAGGGGAGGAGTTTAAATTGCTGGGGAAGGGGAGGATTAAACAGCTGGTTGTTCAGTGAGTAAGGTGGTGATTAGGTGATTATGAATGAATTGTGATAGTGGGGGAGTTGGGACACCCTGGGAGCATGAAAAACTGTCAATCAGGGATAGACTTTAACTGAGTGCCCATGGACCTACATTCCTAAAATAGGAGCAGGAAGGAAACCGGGGAAGAAGAAATCAGAGAGGAGCTAGAAGGGCATTAGGATGAGATGGGGGGCAAAGAATGACAGATAAGCTTCATCGCAGTAAATTTACTTGAATTAATAGGGGGAATGTTGGTACATCCTCATCATTTACAAAGTAACTAATGCATGTGCAAGGATGATGAAGTAATCAGGGACAGACTTGAGATGTACAGGGAGGAAGAAGATGGTTATGATGGGAGCTTTTTATCTGCCACATGCAAATTCAGTACCCCATTATCTATGGTGGACATAGAGAACAGGATGATCAAAACATCCAGCCAGGAAGGATTCAAACAAAAAGTGTATAATAAAACCAGTAAAGGAGGAATTCTGTTTCATACTTACAGGAAATTGAGGCAAAGGATGTAGAAGCCATGTTCACAAAATCTTCTGCTATGACTGTATAGTGTTGTGCACATTAGTGGTACAGAAGATTCTAGGTCTGGGATAATAAACAATCAGATTTTGACAGAATTGGGGGGGGGTCAAAACAAAAGAACTGGGAGCATGGTATGAAGGCAGTTGTATAGAGGACTTTTGAGAAACCACAAAACTACAGTCTAGGGAGGTTAAAAAAGGGGACAGATACCAGGATAAAGAGGGAGAAGACTGATTGGGAAATGGATTCCTTAAGGGAGGATATTTACTGGCACCAGATGGACTGCCTGCCAGGGTCTTCAGGGATTTCACTAGATCACTGACCACTGAGCACTGAGGAAAGAATAAAAAAAAGCAAGTGTTGTAACCTTTTACTAAGGGTGGGAGGACAACAGGAGAACTCCACAGAATTAAATCTGATCTAGTTTTGGATATTGTCTACCTGAATTTCACCAAGACCCCTGACTCAGTCCTAGCCAGTTATAATGACAATAGGCAAGGTTAGGAGTATGATCAGAACTAAGGAACTGACTTACTGTATGGCTGAGTTTTAGGAATCAGAATATTGTAACGAGAGGGGAAATATTATGAATGAGAAGTGACAACTACTGCAAAGAGAGGTCCTGCATCCGGTATATTGCAATGTGTTTGTTTCACTTACAGCTAAATGGGCAGAGAACAAAATCAGCCTTAGGTGTAAATGGAAGATAGGAAGAAGAGTCAAATATTTGCAAAGGCTGATCAAGTAGGATAAAAGGCTGCAGCTGAGGTTCATTTCAGATAAATGCTGATCAATGCAGCTTTGCCACAGTAAGTCTTATGGGAAAGATCACCTGGGAAGAATGTGTGTGATGGCAAAAGAGCAGGAAAGGATAGGGGGTGCTGATCATAGCTGGACTTCTAGGAGCAGTAGCAGTGGACAGAATGCTGGGGGATATATTGTTACTCGTTTCATGTAATCGATGGCAGATACACCATACTGATCCAGCAGAACTCCTCCTTCCTTTGTCATAAACATAAGGGTGCTTATCTTAGGTACTGTCCCTCACCTTCCGCTTATCACTTCCATAATACAGTATCCCTCCTTTACCACTGTGACCGTGGTCTGATACCCTGCCTGCCATAGATCTCCCCTAACCCCTCCATTCCTGTTCTCATCATTATCCCTAGATAGCATGCACCCTGGTATCAACATGCTCCAGCCTTTGTTGTCAGTGATACCAGTAATGTTTACCCTACCCTCCTGAATCACTGATTGTAGTTATTTCCCTTTCTGGACTGGAAACAAACAAAAAAATAACATCACTTAGTAAAGAAAAAAATAGTGCATGGAGTGTTAAAAACAGTATTGTAATAAAGTAAAAGTACAGTGTTTTGATAAAAACAGTGTTATGAAAGTGCTGAGTAGGTCAAATAACTTACTGCTGTGTTGAGTATCAAGCTGTGAATGTCTGATATGAGCCAGATGCAAAGGAGAAACAGTATGCTGTTAGAAAATAATGGACATCTGCCAAATGTAATGGGAGATCCTACTGAACAAGTGTATTGTTTCCTTGTGCTAAATGAAAAGAATTGAGCATTGCACATATTTGAGGTCTGGCACCTTTCAGCAGCATGATGGATTAATATTCCTGCCTTTAGGTCTATTACCTTGATAGATTCATATTCCTTTCAGAGATTTGTTGCCTGTAAAAGCTGAAAACATTGATGCAGACTTTTCAAAGTATACTGTGCATGCATTTTTGTTGACTGAATATGCAAAAAGTGAGGGCAATTTATATGGCTAAGTGGAAGATCCTCATCTTCCAGTGTGCTAGCAGAAACACCATCTGTATGTATAATTGGTCAGAATGTTAAACTGTCCTGCAGAAGCAGTAAGGGGAAAATAATGTTTCACAGACATTGCTATCATCTTTGTCAGCTTGTATAGAAAGGCACTGTACCCCAGCATTTAAACACACCATAAAAGGGAAAATTCAGATCCGAGTCTGCCCCCACACAAGTAGATGACATTAGAGGTCAGGCATGCCATTGATTTGTATGATGGAAACAGAAGGAATCCTTGTTGGTGAGAGTATTGGGTTTTTACTGGTTATATTCCTCCTTTTAAAATAGGTGTAAGAAAGGAAGTCCACTGAATTAAGGCAAGCCCCTAAATTAATAATTATAAATAATAATAGCCCACTGGAAATGCATCATTTGGAGAACAAGTGTACAACTCCCCAAAGAAATTACTGCAATGCAGCACACAATAAAAGGATTCTTGTTAATAAACAGACACCAGTAAATAAAGACCACTAACTTACTGGAGTATTCAGTAAAGATAAAAACCATAAACCACAAACAAGTCAACCGTGCATTTCTGAAGGGGAATAAGTTTCATCACCTGCCAAGGGTGTAGCCAGAAAATTACACCGTGTACTCACAAACTCTTTTACTGCCCTCCCAACAGACCTGGTACTTAAAAAATGGACATAGCTTTCAAAATGTTACTCCCCCCCCATATTTAACAAATGCACACATAATTGCCAATTTTCCCCTCTAAAATTATTAAATGTATACTTTTTTAAATTAGCAATCCTCAATGCAAGCAAGTTATGTCCCTGTTTTAGACGAGTTACTTTAGACAATTGTAGACATAATATAGCCTGAAAAAAGCTACAATGTTTCTGAGTGATGCAAAGAAAAATGTACTCTGTATAGTACAAAGAGCAGGGGCGTATCGTGCTATAGGACTGCAGCCCCCCCACCTGTAGAAAAATAAAAGGAAATAATAAAAATTAAAAACAGTCCCCTCACCGTAGAAAGAAAACAAACAAAAAAAATTCACAAGTCCCGGAACTCCATGCATGTGTGCTTGGTACTCAGAACACTCAGACTGCTGAGTTAGGCAGTCGGGACAGGGAAGACAGGGATCTCCACCCTGCCAGCCCAGTAGTCTGTGCAGTGATGACCACACAGACCGGAAGGTCACCAGACTGCATCGCCCACAGGCTGGAGGTTCCAGCCTACTCCCGTGATGTCTCGTGGGGAAACAGCTTGCGCGGGCTGCTACAGAGGATGACCAGAGTTGCTGGGGCAGGGAAACAGTTGCATGTGCTGCTATGGAGGACAAACAGAGTTGCTGGGGCTGCTACGAATGGAGTTTGATCCGATCTACGTTGGGAGAATGAATGGAGTTGCTGCTATGGAGGTAGGGTGCTACGAACAAATGGAGGTGTGCGTGTGTGTGTGTGTGTGTGTGTGTGTGTGTGTGTGTGTGTGTGTGTGTGTGTGTGTGTGTGTGTGTGTGTGTGTGTGTGTGTGTAATGCCCCAGTTGCTACATACTGATGGCTAGAGAGAACACATGGTGGTGGGTAGAGAATACTCAAGCTTGAACCCTGTACCTTAGGTGCAGGTAGTAAGAGCCTGAATTCCCTACCCACCACCATCTGTAAAAAATTTACAGATTTTTGCATCATATTTGTTCTATTCCTCATAAAAGCTGTGGTTTCTGTATGTTTGTTGTTGCTAGCATAGTCAGTAGTACAGTGGTGCACTGGCACCATTGTTGCTTGACAGCTACAGGTTCTCTGGTTTGATTCTTGGCTGGGGTGCTTTCTGTGTGGAGTCTGCATGTCTTCCCATCTTACAAAGACATGTGTCTGGAGTGTTTCTCCCTGCTCTGCTGAAAATTGGACTTTGTTCCAAGTCAGACTTTCCTGGTTAATAAATGTTAAATAAAAATAACAGGCATTTGAATTTCAGACTTCATATTCTTCACAATGTACATAAGTTTATAACATGGATATTTGAAAATTGTCCTTATTTTGGGGACTGTATTCTCCCAAATTTGGCTTCGTCCAGGTCTAAGGTTGAGAGCTATGGTGGGAACTGAATTCACTGAATATGTTTGGGGGCTGTATTCCCCCATTACTGGCTTTGTCCATGTGTTTTTTGCTAAGAGGTTGAGAGGTATGGTGAGAACTGAATATGTTTGGGGGCTGTATTCCCCCATTACTGGCTTTGTTGAGGTGTTTTGTGCTAAGAGGTTGACAGCTATGGTAAGAAATGAATTCACTAAATGGTAGTCATTTAAGTTTCAGTCTTCATTTCTTTCACAAAACAGCTGATTTGGCATAGTGGTATGTTGCTCTGACTGTTTAGGGTTCCCCTGGGTTTAAGGCTTGGCAGTGAAATATATGGTGGTAACGCAGAATTTTATTGTAGCAACTTTCCAACATTATACAAGCAATGTTTAAAATATGTCCCTGGTTTTTACTCCCCCCCCCCGGCTTTTTCCAGATTTCTTGTGTTGCAAAGTTCAGAGATACAGCGGAGTGTCGAGTAGATTTTACAAGGAGTTGAGAGTTGCAGGGGAACAAAAGTTTAGTATTGCTTATGGTGAGTATGCTTGCATTGTTAATAGTACAACAGGTAGTGTACTTGCTTTTGATGCAGAAGGCTGTGGGTTCTACTCCCACAGTAGGTAGATGCATTGCTGATACTGTACTGTGTTGTAAATGGGGTGGATGCTGCAGTCCTTTTTGGCAAAGATACCTAGTAACTATGCACCTGTCATTTACCATCCATTCCCTACTGCAATATTACTAGCTTATCATTTTTTTAATGCAACATGGGCAATTTATTCCTCAAGGGCAACAACCACTTTATTTGTAGATGAAAACAATGACATATAAAGTTGTTTGCTAGCAGCAACCTCTTAATTAGTTACAGATTTCTTTAATGTGAAATTTAGATGACTTTTATCTTCAGAGATTGTGCATATTTACTGATATTGGTGGACTGTAGAAGTTTGAGTAGACTTTTATGATGGAAATGTAAGTTTGAGTAGACTTTTATGATGGAAATGTTCTGAATTGGGCAGTTTTGTCATTATTGGTGCATGCATTTGGTTTCATTGTTTATTGGAAAAATATTCAAAACAATAAATTTAAAATGCTGTCTAACAACTGTACTGTATTGTACAAGGAATATAATTTAATAAAATCAGGAAGGTGTATCAAAGAGCATGTGTATGTTTCATGTTCAAGGGGTCTATGATTTGAAAACAGCCCAAAGTCAATCTTTATCTGCCACTGGCAAAATGTATTTTCTTTGAATGTGGGTTTCAATGCTGTTTCAATGGATGTGAGTTTCAAGGGCAGAGAAGTTTTAATGCTAAGTCTATTTTCATTGTCAGACTGCATTGCTTTGTTTAGCAGATACCTATTAGGGTATGTGCTGTAAAATGCAAAATAAAACTTTCAAATGAAATGCAGATCATTGCAGAAGTAAATCGGTATGCACATTACCGTGTTTATGGTAAATGGGGTCAAATAACCAAGGAATGGGACACTGGAATGGCTGCAGGGGGGAGGCTCCATTTGACCATAATTTTGTGAGGGGGGGGGCAACAAATTCAGACAGCCCCGGCTGAACTATACCTCTCAACTGTCCAGATTTTTGCAGAATGAATAGATTTTTGCCTCTTATTTTTGGTTTGTTCCTCATAAAATTTGTGGTTTTCTGGCAAATCATTTAGGAATGAAGTCACTAAATAATGACAGACATTGAGTTTTAGACATTATAACCTTCAGAAAAATGCATGCTAAAGCAAGACCTGTTATTCTATCAACTGTCTTAAGTTTATACAAGAGCAATTTTTAGTACTGTTTGTATGTTCCCCCAATATATTTATTTGGCCTTGTCCAGATTTTCTGCATTAAGAGGTTGAGAGGTACGTGCAAATAAATCGCTTTATAGAATTAGGAATATCCAAACTTCTCAACTGTCCCCAATTTTGGCTCAAAATGTTGCTCTCCCCCTAATAATTCCTCCACAAAATGGCAATTTTGGAAGAAAACGTGGAGGGTTTACAATTATAAATAACTGTAATGATCAGAGTTATAAATTACTTTTATTTCAGAAATGCATGCAGATGCTCTTATTTTGTCAGCTGCTCAAGTTAACAGTACTAATATTAAAAAGGTGTCCCTTCTTTGACAGGTTCCCAGCTGTATTGTGTGGCAATTTTATATTTTTGCATCACATGTTTGGTTTGTTTTTCATAAAATTGTGGTTTTCTGGCAAATTAGTGGCAAATCATTAAAGATTGAAGTTAGAAAATAATGGCAGATATTTGAGTTTCAGATTTCATACCCTTCAGAAATTTCATACTAATGCAAGACCTACTACTATTCTATTATCTTTCTAAGTTTATAAGAGCAATATTTAAAAATTGTCCTTATTTTTGGGCCTGTGTCCCACTTCTCTGTATGGCTTTGTCCAGATTTCTTGATTTGAGGTTGAGAGGTATGAGTGTCAGAGCCATCACCATCAGCCAGAGACATTTCAAATTGTGACATATTTGTTGCACCCCACTCCCCCATGTAGTGACTCTAGATATGTCCAAGCAAGGCAAGGAGCAGTTATGCAGTATAAGTGTGCAGAGTTTTTCCCCATCCAAGGCAGACACAAGTATGACAGTGGCTTTTCATCTGTCCTTGATTTTGCAGAATGTTCTGGTTTTCTGTCATATTTTTATACTGTTGATTTATGCTTCTTATTATTCAGAAAATGCATCCTGTCACAGTGCCCTGTTGCTTTGTGTTTAAGTAGCAATGCTTTAATGACCATCAGGTAAGTTTGTCTGAGATTGTAAGATGCAAGTAACCTTTAATAACCATACTGTTAAATAATTACCAACACCAAAAGCCTTTTTGTTGTTGCCATGCAGAGAATATTTACATAACTAGATAATGTACAAGCCTTAGGTATTGAAATGCATATGACAATATTTGTAATAAAAGACATGATTACAGTATTTTCAGAAGCTCATTACATTTGGTGGAGATTTGCAGTAATCCTTGCAGGCTTTACCCATAAACTAAACAAAATGCCAATGTATCATGTGTGGTCCATAACCTGTGCAGTAATCCTTTAAGCAATTTATCTTGAGCTTGTTTCTTGTTTGCTGTTCATTTTTTACTTTGATCATGTTTTCCCCATGAAACAAGTAGATAGTTGTTGTCAGGCAGCAGGTCTTTTTTGGATAAGAAACATTTTTACAAGTGGGGGTATCACAGAGATTTCTACATTCAGCATGTTACTTGGCACTTTTATAAAGCTGAATATAAGTTATAATTAGAACTGCAGTACAAGGAGAAGCTTGTTTTTATTTATACTTGATTTTGACTAGTATTTCAGTAATGTGTTGAAAAAATCATTTATTTTTTCATCCATTACAACCTACCTTTTTCTTTCCATCTAGATATTAAGTAAGCTGTCATGTAGCCAATGCATTGAAATATTTTTTCTTCTACACTTCATTTAGTCTTGATTGGACTCTTGTAATGATGGTTTGGCACACAGGACAGCATGTTTAATTAAACTTCCAGTTGTTGTGTTTCTGAGCATAGCTCCACCCCTTTCTAGTTGGCCACACCTCTTCCCATTGACCCCACCCATTCAGCTGTCTCCTGCAGCCCCCCCACTTTAATTTGAAGTCACCAGCCGCCACTGACAAAGAGTATGCCTAGCTACAGTTTCTAGCTCAGGCAGATAATCCTAGTTAACAATGTAAGTAAATACATACTAATTTAAAAATAAAGCACAGCTTTTATGTAAAAACATGAAATATACTAGAAAACTAAGAAATAAAAATCCCAGGGTCCACTACGACCCATATTCCAAAAGGACTTGTGTATGGAATAATATACTACATCAAGAAGCCCCCCCCCGTCCACAAACATACACCTGAATCCAAAACCTAGGCTAGCCCACCTGCAGAAGCAGGATGGCCTCATAGCAATGCAGCTCTGCTTTTTAAATTTCTGTGAATATTTTGGATTTCTAATACCATGATAGGAATGGACCCTATTCCTATGCCAGAGTATGTCTAGAGTTCATGAAATTAGTATTCTTTTAGTCTTTGATATTACTGAAGAGTGTTCTTCTCAGCTCCTGCAATATACCCAGAATTGCCTCATCCTGCATTTCATACAAAGTTACTTGTATTAGTAGCATACTTGTACTTGTATTTATTTAAACTACCTGCAGTATCCACGGTGGAGCAGCAGTAGCATTGTTGCCTTACAGCAAGAGGTTCTTCCGTTCGATTCTCAGCTGGAGTGAGACGGAGTGCCTTCTGTGTGGAGTCTGCATGTCCTACCCACGGTTGGGTGGGCGTTCAAAAGACATGCGTAAATGGGTGTGCCTTCATTGAAGGTTGAACGTTGAGCTGGCACTTCGGCATTCATGAAAATCTACTGCCAATCATTAGCAGACCAGAGTTCCGCTGTGGCGACCCCTAACCAGGAAAAGCCAAAAGACAAACAACAACCTGCAGTACCCAACCTACAGGTGAAGCTGTGGCACCAGGGAGCTTCAGTCAGACTTGGCACTTCCACTGAGTTATCAGAAAGAAGTGCAGTATGCTAAGAATGTGTAATGAGAAACTCATTATTGGCTTCTCCCATAGCAAGTATCTTAGCTATTCAGTTCTATATTGTGAGTGCCCCACAGATGATGTCACTCTTGACTGCAGGGATGAAATTCAAGTTTGGATTAGTGAGGCAGGACAAAGGAGGATCTCCTCCATGCTACTCTAAAACTTTTGGAACCTTTCCATATAACTGAAATCCCCCTTAATCAGTGAGAAATTATGTACATCCAACTCTGTTTAATTTAATGGGACAGTGATTTTTTCAGGTCAGAATTTCTGCATTCCTTTAAATGGCTTTTAAATGGCACTCGGTCAACTACTGTGCCTCTGTAGCAGAAATCTAACAAACAAAGTGCTGTGCTTAATAGATATACCGTTTTAAGTTTTAGGACATTTTGTCACTGTTAGCTAAGAGCACTTTTATAACATCAGGTATCAGGTACTTTGTATTATATTAATAATGACACATGCTAGCATGCTTTGTTATACAACTCACAATTACTATAACACACCAAACTGCCAACACACATATCACATTAGCACCTTACACATGAATGTGTACACTTAAAGTGCTGTTTGCTTTCCCCTCTCTCCTTGTCCCCCACCCCAGACCTTCAGAACTTTATCTGTCTGCAACAAACATGTTGCTTTCAGTATGCATTTATGGCTCCATTATTCATAAACTTGTACAATTGTAGCTCAGCCAGGTAAACTGCCTCATTCTCATGGGTTGCCCTTAATGTAAATCAGATTGAAAACTGCACCAGATGCATCCTTTCTATGTTTCACACTTGTGAGTGAGACACTGATTTCAGAAGGAAGGCACCTTCAGTAATGAAGCAGAGACGATAATGAGTTTTTCTGTAATGACTGCCATGTGTTCATTCCATCGTTTTACTGTCTAAAAGTTAAAAGCATATGGAAATACATTGTATTAAGTGCCTAATATTTAATGTACTTTCAACAGCAATATGCAATCTTCATTGCTTTATGATTACAAATAGTGATGTGGAGTCGGTCTAGATAACACAATGGTCTTCAAAATGTGCCTGTCTTGATGATACTGCTTGCGTTATTATTTTTGTGATTTCACAGTTTACTGTTAGCAGTGGGTTTACTCTTTTGTTGTTCTGCCCTCATTTCTACTCAGACATTCTAAGTGGACTACCAGGAGGTGCTGTTAAAACACAGAAACTGGAAAAATGTGTCATCTTGTAAATCCACATTTGTAATAGCATATTTAAATGCAAATGCTAGGAGTTCTTCTTTAAAGTGCTTAACTTACATCACTAACAGTATTGTTCAGTAGGGCAATATTCATAATATGTAAGCGCCAAAAAGTCATGCCACATGCATATTTTCCATCAGCATTGCTCTCCTGTGAAATTTAACTGATGCTCATTTATTCTAACTGTTCATCTATCAAATGACCTGGCAGCTCACTTCTGCAGTGTTTCTGGGCAACCATAATGAATCACATACGCTGCATGAAGATAAAATATCATATGCATTAGATGCATTCAGTCTTCTACTTAACACATTCAGCTTTGTATTTATTTAATTAGCTCTCCCACTCCAAATATTTGATCTTCTTTTTACTACCATAATTTTTTGTAATTAACAGTGACTTGTAAAGTTGTTCCTTTTAAGATTTATATTTTATATTCTAGAAAGGTAGTTATTCAGCTAACCAGTGTTACAGAATTTGCATTATAAATATTTAAAAAAGACCTACTCAGCAGCCCTCCAGCACTTAGTTATAATAAACTTCTAGTACATTCTGTTCTTATACTAATTATATATATATATATATATATATATATATATATATATATATATATATATATATATATAAAACCATTTTACATATCCATAACACAAAACATATCCATTTTACAAGTGGATTTGGGCATATGAAGGTATTGTTTGGTTGAATGATTCCCACATGCCAGATTATGGAAGAAAACTGTACTGTATGCTTCATGCCTTACCATTCATCTAGGCAGGGAATTATCACACAACAACCAGCAACCTGTCTTGCCTTAACAAGTACTTATCATTTGAAAAAGCTGAAGTGTATTAGACACTAAAATCAGCTATATCCAGACATTATGAATTCACTCAAGGATTCTATAATTTTTATAGTAACTTCCTAAATGTTACCTTTAAGGCAAGTGATGTCCTGAAAGAAAGTTTTATTGCCATGTTCTAGGATCTCATAGGAAAAAATAAACACGATGCAAAAGAGAAAATTGTTGTGTCCTAATTATTCAGTTATTTAAGCCAGGTTATACCCTAGAAGATGCACTCAGGCTAGTTAAAGTCTGTTCACAAACCACACAAATGATCCCATTGCTCAGTCCATGCCTGGGATTATCTACTATGTGACACATGGCCTGACTCAGCTTCCTTTTTTGAGATGCTAGTACTCTGCACCAGGCTGGACAGTGCATTCTTGTAAAGATAATAGCCACATTGCTAATAGCTGGCCCACTAGACTAGGGATCTCTTCTCGTTAACACAGAAGGAAATTATTTCTTCAAGTAGAGATCTATTATAAGTGAAATGGTAGAGGTGTTAGAGGTTAACTGTTAAGCCGGATTTAGCATGGCTGCATTGCACAGAGGGATTCAACTTTTACTGTGTCTCATAAGACCAGGGTTAAATAGTAACCATGGCACAGGAGGAATCAGACAGGGGGGTGAAGGGACCTGGCCTGCTCACCTCTTTTAGAAAGAGAGAGAGAATTAGAAGGTTGTGGGTGTTCATTTAGCACATAGGACAGTGCTGTTTCATTGATGGAGACAGGAGAAACCACCTTCCCATGCTAGAGGGAAGGGTTGGCCTGCTAGCTGGCTATATACTTTGTGGAAGTGAGGCATATCCAGTCCAGTCAGAACACTGTAATCTTGACTCTTGCAGGAAAGTTAAAATCTGATATGTCCTAAACTAGTAAATTCTTATTTGTGGGTAATTCTACTACTTATGTTTTCAATAGTCCAAGTGAATACGTTAGTGCCAACATAGTTCAGGCTGTTTAACCTAACCAACACTATATATTATTAAATACCCTATATATATATATATATATATATATATATATATATATATATATATATATATATATATATATATATATATGATTTAATGAAGTTATAACACTCTTTCCAAACAGATAATAAATCAGATACATTCAACTGAGGTTTACCTTCTCGATTCCATTTATGCAATATACGTGAGCTGTCATTTATGTGACAAGGTTAGATTCTCCTAAACATAATTGTGCAAGTCTTTTCTTATCATAATGAGTTGTAAATTGTACTTCCTTTAAGCTAAAATTGTTTGATAATAATTGTGTTCTTTATTTTATATACACATAAAACAGCTGGGGAAAGTTGTTTAAATTATTTTTTCATATCTGTGGAGCTTAAATCTAATGAGAAATGATGTTTTAGTGACAAACTAATGGATGATTTCCATTTTACTGACATAGGTAGTATGGAGGACAAAGGTACATCAAGCCAAGGAAAGTTATTTGTATGTTTTATGTTTGTATGTATGAAATAATCTGTGTGTGTGTGTGTGTGTGTGTGTGTGTGTGTGTGTGTGTGTGTGTGTGTGTGTGTGTATGTGTGTGTGTGTGTGTAGTATGTTTGTGTGTGTGTATGTTATATCCTGAGAAGTATTATTATTCAGAGTTTCTATCCACATTGAAATCTCAATGCCATGTTTGGTTAAAGAGAAAAGAACAATTTGTACTAACAACATATATGTACATATATTGGCATAATTCCAATTAGTTTGTCCATTTGATAATGCATCTTGTCATTGGGTGGATTGTAGTCCAATTCAATATCTCTCCCCTCTGCCATGCTCCAAGCAATGCAAGTTCCAACCAAGTAAGTCCAAAAATTGTGGGTCCACATCTGAGCATTACATACAAGAACGTTAAATATATAAGAATATGCTATCGGAAGAGTGATGGGCATAAAGTCAATTATCCCAGTAGGGTGGGAACCTTCAATTGCAGGCAGTGTAATATCTGCTCATTTATAAACAATACTGATCATTTTGTTCATCCCACTATGGGCAAGGTTGTGAGACTCTGGAATTATGATGATTGCTGGACGAAGAACGTGGTCTATTTAGCTATTTGCATAAAATGTTCCAGTTTCTACATAGGAAAAATGGACAGGATCAAAGAACATTTATATAAAAATTAGGAAGGAAGATAGAACTGGCCACAGCTAAACATGTTATGGAAAAGGGAGTAGAACATCATTTCAAATTTATAGTACTGGACACTTAGAAAGAAGACAATTGAATGGGTGACAGGAAGAATACAACTGAGAAGAATGAAGAATGAATCATTTGGTTATAAGCAGACCAGTGTAATGGACTGAATGAGGCTGCTTCCATCAAACCTTTCTTGAAAGCTACAACATTTCCTCAATCATTTTTTTCTTCTTTCTTCTCCCTTATAGAATGACATTTAACCTCATTGATAGGCTGTAACACCCTTCTTTTACACAGATTCCTTTGGTGGCTCTATGCACATAGAGGATGGTTCTTAAGCAACTTCAGGTTGGTTTACACTCTTTTGGCACTTGCAGGATCTATGCACCTTCACTGGCCTGGTTCTGCAGGATTATACCTCAATTAATACATTTCTTTGGATGTTTTTATCAGGAAAGGTACCTTGATTTTAGTTTTACTGACTGTGTAGTGCTCCTTTTGGTTTTTAAGACATACTCATTTTTATATATAACACTTGAATGATGGTTGATGTTTCTTAGTAACATTAGCTAGGCTGTATTTGTATAGCATTTAAGCTTCATGTGTATACATGGGCTCTGCCCATTAAGATTGTGATTATAATACCATACCTGCTTAGATATTTACTGTGAAGTAATGTTTTATACTGAACTTTTTTGTTTTTATCAACTGTTTTATACTGAACTTTTTGGTTTTATCAGCTGTCATGGTTCATAGGTTCATAGGTTCATAGGTTCATACTCGGCTATCTGGGAACTATACCCATTATTTTGCTGTGCCTCTGATCTCCCATCCATTGGTCAAGATTTCTCTTGAACAAGGCCAGAGTCTTTGGGTGATGAATCTATCCAAGGTTTAAGTCTCCTTGTGGCTCTGATGGATCTAGATTTTTGAGGTGAAGCATATTCATCAAATCTGGGTTTGACATGGCCTTGTATGTTAGGCAAAGGTCACCTCTGAGACTGAATAGAGCTGGAGTTCTTTCAGTCGGGCAGCATAGGACAGATTTTGAGACCATCCTTTTGGTGAGGAACTTTGCTCTCCAGCTGCTGCAAGTGTCGGGTCAGATACATTCGAATGGGGCATTGTACTCAATCATTGGTCTGATGAGTGATGAGTAAAGGGAGACTATGACCTCCTTGATCTAGATGAGAATCCTTCATGATAAGGTGGGCAATGTAGAAGGTCTTCCTAACTACTTTAGCTACATGGGTGTCGAATGACAGACTACTATCAACCTGGGTCCCCAGGTCCCTGATAACTTCTTCTGTGCTCAGTGGATTGCCACCTATTTGGTAGCTAGGGGTAACCTTGTTTAAGGGTATGACTATGCATTTTTGGCATTTAACTTGTGGCTCTGGCACCAGTTATCCGTTTCTGTGAGACCCTTCTGAAGGATATCTGTGTCAGATGTGTTTTCCATCTGCAAACTTTGTCAGCCATAACCCTCCTGTGTTTGCTTGTACTTCGGAAAAGTAGATGAATGCAGGCACCTAGGTGTATATTCTTCATTCTTTCATCTTTTCTTGTTAGATATGTGATTCACTTATGTTGTTGTGGTAGCAGTTTGTTTTTAAGTGGTCTTCATGGTATGCATTTAGGAATTCTTACATTTCACTGCAATGTTGTGCTTTGCTTAAAAATTTTGAATGTTGGAAACATCTACTATTTCTAAATGCAACAGATAGGAACCCACATCTTTTATACGTTTTCTTTACATAGAAAGCTAAATTAAGCAAGCATACACAAGACATTAAATGTTCATTCAGTCATTTTATCATGTAATCCTGGCAATCAATTGATCTGATTTTTTTTTTCTTCCGAGTCTCACAGAACTATATTTGATGGTTTTGGACTTGTATATTTTACCATAACTAAGCACATATCTACTGTTAGAACTAGGCAACTAGTAGATAAGTAGTTTTTACATATACTTAAGCCATACTAGTAATTATAGTTTGTTTTATTTATTTTAGTACACATTTGCAGATAATGTACTGTCTAATTTGTTGTCAGAGTTGTTATAGCTGATTGGACAGCTTGTTATGATGTCATAATTGGGATCAGTCTCTGATTTGTGGCTTGGATTTTAAATAGTGGGTGCTAACTTGTGTATTTTTAAAGTCTGATGAAGCATTGAGGACAACATGAAAGTGCTTACTAAGTTATAATAAAAGCTTTTTGGTGTATTTTACTTAGCTGTGTTTGTTGTCACTCAAGTTTTAGCTTGTTTCTCAATATATGTTGATAGTGGCTCAGTGAGCCACCCTCCCTCTGGTACTATAGGTCAAAATGGAGGTGTCAGTGGGAGGTTTTTTTTTGTAGCTTCTTAGATTTCTCAAAGTCATCAGTGTTAAACTCTCCATTCAGTGTTATCTTCTTGTCTAATAAATAATAATATATTTTCTAAAGAAAATGCATAGCAGCTAAAGGGAGCATAAACAGAGTGATATGTAAAAATATTTAATCCAGTTTGTATATTCACTAACAAAATCTTGGCATATGCATTTATTTTTAACCACTTTAAGTTTTGCTTAATCAATCGCAATAGCAACACCTTTAGATTTATTATCCTCACAAAGAGGATTACTGGCCTCAAACAAATACCCTACACTGACCGCCTCAAAAACTCCAGCTTTACTTCGTAGCATATTGCCTACTCCAGGGGGATCTCTGCCTAACATATAAAGCTATGTCAAACCCAGAGCTGTTTGACATGCTACACCTAAAGAAATCCAAGTCCCTCCACGCTACACGCTCTAGGGACCTAAACCTTGTCACCACAATAAACAGAACACGCTGGAGGGATAGATTCCTGTCCCAGAGACTTCCTATACTCTAGAACAAGCTACCCATCTATGTCAAGCAAAGTTCTTCATTAGCACTCTTCAAGAAAAATCTTGATGAGGGGATGGGAAATAGGAAATACACCCTGGGGATCACTTCTGTGTGTCTGCTGGACAGTGGTACAGGAAAATAACTTTCTTGGGTGGCGTAAGCTATGGAACCTTGCTGGCTAGGCTTATGTAGACCCTTGGGCCAACAGCCTAGTACCTACCTATGAACCTATGAACCTATTTAAGTTAATTATAATATTGGAAATTGATTTAACTGATGCAAGATGAACTCTTTGTAAACAAGTAACTGCAACTTTGTGGTGTTTCTCAAATTTTATTATAGTTCCCTTTTTAATGGGTTTATTCAATCCATTTATATTTAATGAGATTATTCACATTCACTGATTTCAAAATTTTGAAAATAGATATACTATAAAAATGATTCATCTATACCTTTAAGCCCACCCCTAAAATAAATAAGAGTCCATTGATGGTATCTGCTTGTGAGACTCCCCCAAACTGGGAACTAAGGAAGAATTTGTATTATGTCAGCTCCTTTTGTGCTTCTTCTAGAGTAGAAAATATGAATTACATACTTTTATAGGTAAAGTGTAATGAAGCTAGAAAGACAAATCTTGTTAGAACTTTTTTGCCATAAAGTTCTCCTGATCTCTACAAATACATTCCTTTTGTGCAAAACCACTTGGGGGAGGTATTGAAAAAATCTTATCACAACTTGATTAAAAAACATTTTTTTAATTTCTGCAAACCTGATAAAATCAGATTTTGATGTGATAATGAAACAAATTACAATTACTGCCCTGCTGTAGCCAGTTTTCTGAGACATATAAGCCAGATCAAAGGATAGAGATGGTAATTATTTAATCACTGATTCTTGCCTGGCAGGCATATGCTAAATTGTACTTGATCCAACAATGGGATAATAATGTCTAAAAATGATCCTAATATTAAGTTATCTGGCTCTGAATTTCATATTCGGTGTGTCTCCTTGTAATTTTTGGAAGGCAGTATGATTTTTGTGTTTTCTGGTCTAACAGAATTGTACTGAATGCTGTAATTAAATCAAAGGGTGCTTCAACAATGTATTAGTCTAAGGGTGTGCACACTTATGCAACCAGCTTATTGTACGTTTTTTATTTTTATATTTTTCTCCTAACAGATTTGTTTGTTTTTCAATTGAAGTGTCCAGGTTATAGGTCACATTAAAGGTGAGAAAAGTTTTGAAATGATGTATTGTGGTCTCATTTTTTTATATAACAAAAACCTGGCATTTTAACAGGGGTGTGCACACTTTTTTATAGCCACTGTATATAGATAAACAAATATAGATGCAGATATATGTCTTATTCAACAGAAATAATATTACATAGCACAGGCTCTGAAAAAAAAATGGAAATAGTCACACATCTTGTTGTCTGTACTGTGATACATTAATGGCAGAGGGCCTGTACACTGAAAAGCATAATAATGTGGCAAGAGTTTTGAATTGGTTATTGTGCAAACAATGAAATATTGAACTAGCTGAGAAGCATTGGAAACTTGAGCCACAAAGCATTATAGAGAATGATAAATTTGATAGCACATGGGATTATCCACTACCAACAGTTCAAAAAATAGATGTGAGAAAAACAGATATAGTAGCCAATGAAAAAAGACAAAAGTAGCATTGATCATTTAAATTGCTGCGCCTAGCAATTGCAGTGTCTCACATACAGAGAGACACAAAGTCAAAAAATATCAAGATTTGCTGGCAGAAATTAGAGCAATGTGGAATAAGGATACCCAGACAGTTTGAATAGTAGTAGGAGCAACGGATCTCATATGGGTCTCATAAAAAAGAATTTACAGTCTTATTTAGATATGCTACCGATACATGTAACTCCATATGAATTGCAGGAGTCAGTTCTGGATGATTTGCAGCTGCTGCAAAGAGCACTTTTGGCTAACATCAAAGATTGAAACAATACTAATTTCATTAACTTTAATTATATTTTTACTTAGGAATGGGGTTCATATGTGTCATAGTATTAGAAACCCAAAAGAACTGGAGAAAAAAAAAGACACTGACATAAGGATGTAGGTTTAGTATAGAGATAAGGCAATTAAGCAATGGTCAGTATAAGTTTGGTTGCCAGAATAAGAATCAAGCAAGAGACTACCCACACAGCTTTTATATATAATTATCTCTAAACACCTTGGTATAATATTGATTAATGTAAACTGTTAGGCAGTTCGTGAGTTGAAAATGGCATAAGTTCAGAGAGGTTGTGCTTGCGTGTTAAATAAAAATAAAAGGATGGAATACAAAAGAAATGACGTAGTTAGTGCTTACAGTAGAAAACAGTTGGGCAAGCCATGAGTCACCGGAGACAGATGCTGTTTACAGCACTTACAACATACTTCTCAGTGTACTGTCAAGTTACAGATCATGCAACACCACTTTATTAACACACCTGACTGCAATGCCACAACTCCTACTCGAGTGAAACACATCACATGACTCCTACTCAAGTGAAACACATTTCTTTTGTCTGCCTTGCAAAGTATAGGCAGGAGAAAGATTTCAGCATTATATAGTGAGGCCTTCAGCCAAAATGACTTTTATTTATAGAGGAAATAATTCACTTATTTCCTGGGAATGACTCAAACTTGGAAGATAATCCTTTAAAATGACAAATATTTGTCAGTTGTGTATTGTTAGATACTATTTTAAGTTAACTCTTTTTTTTTTCTTTTTCAATAGTTCCTCTTGCCTTTTCAGTATATATATATATATATATATATATATATATATATATATATATATATATGACACAAGTGCATGTCCAGCAATCATTGTTACTATAAATCTGGAAATTGTGTCTTTTAAACTTCTTAGTTTCTATGGTTTTAGTATGTTTTTGAGTGAAACTTTTCTTACCTAATTTCCTTCTTTAAATAGGTTGTGCCATAGTAAGACAAATCTATTAACAGATGCTAAAAAATAACTTAATTAGTCCATGGTAGCAACATTTGTGGGAAGAATTCTTACCTCCAGTATAATGTACAGTTCTGTTGCAGGGATATGCCTATAGAGAACATCCTGTTGTCATCATGATAATGGAGTCTATGACAGGGAGAGACATTAAGTAACATATTAAAAGGATGGTCTTGGTGTAAAATGGGACATTATGTCTATAGGCAAATCCCATTCCAGACTATTCATAGATTGATTAGTATTATCATGGCTTATTGAAAAAGAAAACAACACTAATCAATTCTTGACATGGCATTCCATCTTGCTGGGACACTTGTTTGTCTTATGTTATTGAAATAAAAACAGCCAGTATGGATGAAGGTCAAAACATTCTATTCATCCCTAGGGATTGAACTGCTAAAGAGTGGAAGTGGATATGTGAGATATTTGCAGACTCAAGCTTTCTTGCTTCATACAAGAGTTTGGCTAATTGCTACTAAGGAAAAACACTGTTTACTGTACAGTGAATTGGACGAGGAATTAAATGAGCTTGAGAAGCATTAGGAAATGGGAAAGTTATTCATGAGAGTTTAAAACTTAAAGGCGTATCTACAGAACCATACAATGCACAATAAAAAATCATAAACACATGCAAGTATATATTAATACTCTTTAAGATATGACAGAACTGATGAGTGGAGGAGGAGTCAGGATGATATACTCAGCACGAGTGCCATAGACTGCATCAGAAGTTTTCCAGGAATAGTGTACAATCATTTACGTAATTTTTTTTCTATTCTTTTTGTTGATGTTTCCTTTTTGCCATTTGCCATTTAGAATTAGAGAATTCACTTTACTCATTTTGAACACACTTTGGGCGATAATGATCTACATGTGAGCCATTCTAAGGGTACAGAGGCCGGAGAAGATACAGCAAATGAATAATCAGAATGGCATTTCAAGCAACTAGTTGCTTTAATTATCCCAAAGGAAGTATACATTTTTCTGCCAAGGCGTTTAGTCAGTAAGAAGCAGAAATAAAAAGATCTTTGAATTAGAGCTGCTGCTTGTTAATTTCCTGATTTTAGTGAATAGTAAAAACATGACCATTGTGTGAGTGATACCTCAGCCATGACAAATGGTCAGACATTAATGGTGTTGCAGCAAATAATTGTATCACCTGAGTAAAACATATACTTCCTAGTAATTCCTTAGCAAAGAACCTTGATAATAACAATGTTGGTTCCAGTATAAAAAATGCATCAATGATGGAGAACGGCTCTGAATTAGACATGGGCAATACTTACTTAAATATATATATATATATATATATACACACACACACACACACACACACACACACACACACACACACACACACACAAAAAACACATTACAAGTTAAGGAATCTCTATATAAGAATAGTGGCACCACACATAATAAGTATTGTGTATGCTATCAGCACTGTTTTATAAATACTAATGGACCAGTAGAGAACATGCTTATTGAAATGTAAAATAAAAGGCATACAATATGTATACAGTTAGATTGCCTAGAAAGTTAGTTGCAAAGAATGATAGGAAGTTATTTGCATTTGTTAGCAGGTGTGGGGCACTGATCAACACTGACCAATTTCAGTCTGAGCCTGGCAGCATATAGAAAACAGCAAAATATGAAGCACATAGACATTGTCCAGATTGTAAAAGAAGCTTACTAAGAAACAAAGGTAATTAAGTGGATAAGTATGAGAAATAAACACTGAGAAGAGCTTGAGTAACTCCAAAACACGGATATATAATATGTAAACCCATCAATATTTTACATTGTAACAAAAATTTACCATGAAATAAAGGTAATTAACATAGCTAATATTTCTAATAAATTATAAAAAAAATCCCAGTAACCCAAAACTCAGTGCTAAATGTGGATTAGGTATAAACACACAGAGAAGCAAATAGTAGGCATAAAGGGAGAGGGAGAAGATGACTAAGGATATTAGGGGCCAGTAACAGTGATGGTTTATGGGGTAAGGAAGTAAACAGGAAAGATGGCTACATGTAGATTGCTGTGGGCGGAGTTGAGTCTTACAACATTAACTTGTCAAACAGATGAAACAATTTGCTGACTTAGAATTGATTGAGGCTAAACTTGCTACTTTAGAGTTTAATGGAACTAATCAAAAGGATCAGCTTGATGTAGGACAAAAATCCCCAAAACTCTGGAAATTAACGTATTAGATTTCAAAACACATCTTATGAGAAGGACTCTGAGGTTGCTTGGGATTTTGGAGATGTGGGATTTTGCTATAAGGCTGAATAATGCCATACAGAAGATAGTTAAACAATTTGTAACTCATCCTTATCTAAAGTGGCAATACTAACTCATACAGATGGACCATTACTGTTGAGATGATATGTAACAAACAGTGAAAAATCTTACTCTCAGACCTAGTGTTGTCAAATGTATGCACTTCCTGGTCCATGACAGCATTTTGGCTGAGACTAAAGGGAAAAAAGGATTCACTGGCTAAATATGCCATTTTAGTTTATGTTGATTTGCCAAGGGAGCTATAGTATTATAACCATTGTGGGAGAAAAGATTAAATCAGATTTTATTTTCTTTTTCCAGCAAGACTGAAAATTGTCTGGAAGGGCATACTCATTATCTTTAACTCAGAAAGAAGATTAATCAAAACAAAAGATGACAGTCTTGGAAAATATTACCCCCCCCCCCCCCCCCATCATCATTTACGTGCTGTAAACAGTCCAAGCAGTTCTACTACACCCTGATCATGTATAGGGTTGCCATCTATCATATATTTTTCCAGACACTCTGGACATCAGAATGATGTACCTGTAATGTAGGAAGCACTATACATACACTTGTATTCCTTTTAGCAGTACAAACAAAATGACAGAATTTGTAAAAAAAACAAAAAAAAAAAAAAAAACAACAACATCTGGTTGACTTTATTTATGAAAAGCATCAGTATTGTGATGCAGACAAGTCTGAGATTCATTACAGAAAGGGGAAAAAAGACAAAAGTAGATATTCCACTCCTAGTAACATATCTATTTGTGTCACAAAATGGAAGTGACGGTGGGTGGAGTGGTGGGAAAAGATGGATGGGGTTATGGATGGTACAAGAGGTGTGGCTTTGATAAGGACTTCTACATAGCAAAAGGTGGCAATCCTAATCATATATACCATGTGGACTACTTACTTTGAGTGTTTTCTTCATTCTTCTTTGTCTTTTTTAATTCCTTTCTTGTTTCTTGTTTTTTATATATTTTTTCATATTTTATTCATGCTTTATTCTTCACTCGTGTTATGTACTAGTGGTGAGTATAACATTTATTGTGCTTACCGATTTAAATTTTATAATTATGGTGGCTTGAACTTGGTAGTTAAAAATTGTATTTGATGTTATTAGACCTGTGCTGTATGTGGACTGAATGTATCCATAAATAGACTTAACAAAAAGTTATTGGCTTTCAGAAGCTATATAGCTGAAACACCTGATGTCCATTAAGAGGTCATTTGCATATGTGACATAGTTTTCTGTTACAGGAGGTTTTGAGGAATTACACAGTGAAAACTTTAGCTTGGCTGGGTTTTTCTTATAGTTTTTACTAACTGGATTGGCTGAGTGACCTTTTTTCTCTTTGATTTAATTCTTAGATGGGATTTTGGAGACACCTTAATGGTTATGAGCATGAGTTGGGTACAATATCCGTGCGTTTCTAAAGGTTAGCCAAACAGTTCACTTATGCTGTGTTGTACTGACAAGGTTATAAGAAAACTGACACATCCATCTCTACAGCTAGTGGAGTTTGGCTTTAGTCGTCTGAATTTATATATAAATAGATTTAACAAAAAGTTGTGGGCATTCAGAAACCATATAGCTGAAATTCCTGATGCTCCCCAAGAGGTCAATTGCATACACTCAATAGTTCTCTGTTACATGAGGTTTTAAGGAACCACACAGTGAAAACTCTAGTTTTACTAGGTTTTCTTATCACGTTTAATTGAATGTAGGGAAGAATCAATAATATTGCTAAAGGATACCCACTTCATGGATATTTAGATCAATGCAACATAAAAGTATAAATGAGTTAAATATGTAATAATGTATAATGATACTAACAATTCTCATGTGTTTTAATTTTAACTAAGACAATTTATCCCAGAGTTGAGATTAACATTTATCATGCAATGAACAAAGAGTGGTTTTGGCTTCTTTGGCTTTAGAAAATGCCCCATTTTAGGTATAATGATTTTTAGATGATCTTCCATATAGGTTACATAAGTTAAGTAAGATTATTTGTTGTTAAACAGAGAATGGAATGTTGTATTATGAACAGATTTACCGTGAGATTCAGAAGTACTGCAGATGTGATCCTGGCCATCCCTTTCCATTTACTGTGTGTGAGTGATAAGCCCTATTGATTATTAAGCATGAAT
This sequence comes from Protopterus annectens, assembly GCF_019279795.1. Lineage (NCBI taxonomy): Eukaryota > Metazoa > Chordata > Ceratodontiformes > Protopteridae > Protopterus > Protopterus annectens. The sequence goes on from NC_056751.1 coordinate 369,955,812, forward strand.
TCATGTAGGCAGAAGTGCACAAACAAAAGCTCATTAAATGTCCTTGTTACTGCTGTAGCAGGAATGGTAGAAAGAACAGGTCATATGCCTGGTGCAGCCACAGGGAAATACAAGCAACAGCAGAAATGCTTATTGGTCACTCTTACACCGCGATGCTGATCTGTGCAATCCTGCACGCAGAGGAAGCTGCTGGCAGCCTTAAAGGCCCATCAATAGCAGATTTAGTTTTGACCACATTAAATGTTGGAAAAGGGACGAGAGGAAACTGGTGAAAAGTGGGAATCAAACAGAGGGTAAAACTTAAGGTAAAGAATTAGAGAATCAGCAGGATAGAGGTTTGTGGGGGGGTCATGTGCCCTTGTTTTATATAGACAGATAGATAAATAGATAAAAGGTAAGTTGGGGAAGGCAGTGAGAGGAAGATAAGAAGGTAAAGGTAGGTAGCAACTGGCACACAAACATAGAAAACAGGAAAGACTGACAGGGGAAGTGCTGACACAATCAGGAAAGGAAAAAAAAAACAATGAAGAAGGAGGCATCAAGCACCAGAGAAGAGACAATGTGGATGGGTAGAACCGGACAAGTTGGGTGGGCATAGATACAAAAGTGACGGATATAATGGGATGGAGGAAAGGATAGAGTGCACAGCTGCAATCAGTACAGGATCATAGTAGGGGTGAAAGTGGTGGTTGCCCTGGGCCCACTGCTTCAGGGTAGCCCATGCTATCCCCCACAAAACAAGTATATCAATTCATGCATAGATTACAACCATCCCCTCATTCTATTTTACTAATGTACTGATACAGGAAGACAGACCGTGGAAGAGTAAGTACCAGTACAGGAAGTCAGACAGTGGAAGAGTAAGTACCAGTACAGGAAGTCAGACAGTGGAAGAGTAAGTACCAGTACAGGAAGTCAGACAGTGGAAGAGTAAGTACCAGTACAGGAAGACAGACAGTGGAACAGTAGGTAGCAGTACAGGAAGACAGACAGTGGAATAGTAAGTAACAGTACAGGAACACAGACAGTTGAAGAGTAAGTACCAGTACAGGAAGTCAGACAGTGGAAGAGTAAGTACCAGTACAGGAAGACAGGCAGTGGAAGAGTAAGTACCAGTACAGGAAGTCAGACAGTGGAAGAGTAAGTACCAGTACAGTGAGACAGACAGTGGAACAGTAAGATCCAGTGCAAGAAGTCAGGCAGCGGAAGAGTAAGTACCAGTACAGGAAGACAGACAGTGGAAGAGTAAGTACCAGTACAGGAAGTCAGACAGTGGAAGAGTAAGTACCAGCACAGGAAGTCAGACAGTGGAAGAGTAAGTACCAGTACAGGAAGTCAGACAGTGGAAGACTAAGTACCAGTACAGGAAGTCAGACAGTGGAACAGTAGGTAGCCGTATAGGAAGACAGACAGTGGAACAGTAAGAACCAGTACAGGAAAGTTGTTTTATGTGTAGGTGACTTGAGAATGAATAGATGGTGACTGTCTATCTGCCTTTTTCCATTGTACAAAAAAAGCTGATGTTCAAGAATGGTTTGCTGATTTTAACTTTTCACTGATTTGTGTGTGTTTGTGTGTGTTTAATAATCCAGTTAAGAAGCATTGTATGGTTAAGGGACTATCTCAGACTCAAAGTATGCACCTTAATTACAAGAGGAAGGTGTCCTAATCCTCCACACCAACTGCCAGGCATCCCTCCAATAATCGTTATTTTCTTTGGTAAAATCAATGAGGATTACAGTCATATAAAATGAGTCATTAGATTTTCATAGCTTTTGTGATTCACATAATGCATGTTGATGCAAAACCTGTTCTGTTAACTTTTTAAGAGATTCAGAGTAGTCTGCTCTTATATGTCTACAATTTTGCAGAACATCTCTGATTTTGCTGCATATTTATGTGTTGTCCTTGAGCAGGTCAGTTAACCAGACAATGCTTTAGGGTAACTTGAGATTTATAATAGGCGCCTCAATGATCCCCTGGATTGCAAGCCTAGTAACTACTTATGAACCAGAGTAGTTACACTGTAAAGGAATCAAATTGATTGTAGTAATCAGGCACATCATCATATGATCCATGTTCTTGGGGTCAGAGCTCAAAACTACACTTCCAAATCATGCAACCGTAATGAAGTATGCCATCTCTCCAACTCCAAAAAGAAACATTTCTCCAGAACCTACAGCTTTGCAAATGGCAGCATGTAAAGTATCTGCCCTTAGATGACAATTGTACAGAATTCTACAGAACATTCATTAACATTTAAACACCATCTGAGCAAAACATGTAAAAGCCATACCATCCCTTTGGCTAACCAGAACCATGTAACATCTAATGAAACTCAGAGACAAGGACTGGGATTCCTGGATCAAAAATAAAACACAAAACAACTTACAAATATTTATGCAATTCAGAAATCACTTTAAATACCAAACAAAAATATATAAACAAAAATACTAGACTAACAGTCCAAAAACCTTCCAAACCCCAAGGCATTCTGGTCAACTATTAACAAAATACTCAACCCAGGCCATGCCACCCAACCCTAACCCACAGTGTTCAACATCTCAGAAAACACTGCTACTCTGTTTAATATGCACTTCATAAACTCAGTCACAACCTTCATCAAACACCACACACCTCCCACCACCCCCTCCATCCAAAGCAACACCTGTATCTCTGCCCCCTTCTCATTGCAACCAGTTCCCACCTCAACCATTAAAAAACTTGTCTTAAAAACTAAAACCCACCACCACAAGGTTATAGCCGATCCCATTTCCATATCATAAACTGCTCGATCACAAAAGCATATTTCCCAGCATTGTGGAAAACAGTTATATCATGCCACTACAGAAAGGAGGAAATAACACAGAACTTAGTAACTACTACCCTATTGCTATCCTGCCCCCTTTAATATAAAATTCTTGAGAAATGCATTTCCATCCCAGGTCTCCCAACACCTTGCCAAAGCTAACCTCCTATCCCCTCCCAACCAGACTTCCAACCCATCTTAGCACTAGTACAGCCCTCCTACATTTCACTAATACAGTAAATGCCCACAGGAATAAAGGAAGGCTAGTATCTGTTCTCTTTTTAGATCCTTCCAATGCCTTTGACACAGTCTCACACCCCTTCCTTCTGCAAAAACTCTCAACTATAGGATTTGGTGAAATCTCTACTGCATGGTTTAACAGCTATCTTGCTAACAGATCACAGGCTGTAAAATGGCACAAAGACGTTTCCCCTATCCTCCCATTCTCTAGAGGTGACACCCAATGATGTATTCTTGGCCCCATTCTTTTCAACATCTTCATTACTAACCTCACAGATGCCTGCAATTCAGCCACAATAATTCAGTATGCCAATGACTCCACCTTCATGTGTAGCACCCAAAACCTAAATAAACTATAACAAATCGGTCAACAATCCTTCTCATCCATAGAAGCCTGGCTAACTGACTCACAACTTTTTCTTAACCCTAAAAAGACAAAGTTATTTACTTCTTTAACTAGCACAGCAAACAGTACCACACACACACACACACGCACACACACACACACACACACACACACACACACACACACACACACAAACACCCACACACACACACACACACACACACACACACACACACACACACATGCAAGCACATCCCAACACACACACGCATATACACAAGCACACGCATGCATGCACCCCTACACACACACACACACACACACACACACACACACACACACACACACACACACACACACACACACACACACACCCTTCCACTGACAGTGGCCCTTTTCAGAGCATTTTACGTTAACCCTACTGCCACACACACACATTGAAAACTTGTACACTCAACAGATTATTTACTTTAACAGTCCTCACATTCACCTGCGAAGGACATCCATACATGTACTCCTTTCCCCACCTTTGCAAATAATAACTGTGTCCCGCCCGTTGTACATTATTACTTAGGTTGCTTGTGCATGATGCACAGTGTAGTCAGTGTATGCAGGTAAGCACAGCCTGGGACTGGTTTCACATACATCTGATTTACTGTAATGTAGCTGCTTTACTCTGGTGTCTGATGTTCTGAAGCTATGTGCAAGCCATTGCCTTTTTACCAGTGCCACAGCATACTGTGCCCACCTTAGTCTACCATCATCATCCCTTGCTGCTAGCTCCTCCACTGACAACTTATTTGACTCAATCTCAACAGCCTGTTGTGCTGTGGACTGCTGCACCTGCAAGTGCCCACCAGTCTGTAACTGCCTCCTAAGTATGATATTGTGTTACCCTGCATACACTTATAATATGACTGCAAAATTGCCAGGGTCTTTTTGCAGGTCACTGCCAGATGAATCCAGACAGTGGCCAGAAGACACGATCAATAATGCTCCATGCAGGCAATTGGGCATGGTTGTACCCCCTAATCTGTTTCATTTTCATAGATGTCTGAAGAGTGTCATCAGCCAGGGTTTCAGGGCATATCCATCATCAACAACAAGATGCCCTTGGGAAAAGCCACTCCATGCAAACCTCAGTACAGATTACAGTTCTCCTATGTGTGGGATCCATAATAACTGACTGGGTGACCAGCAGGCACATTGTAGATGATAACCTGTACATTACAGACTACCTGGCAGTTGACTGAATGATACCCTTTACGATTTATGTACCTTCTACCCAGTTCACCAGAGGACTTTATTTCAAGGTAGATATAGTCTGTGGCCTTGTGGGACATTTTAAGGCTAGCCAATTACCCCATGTGAGAATCAAACTCTGCACCTTGTGTAGATAAGGTAAATATGTTAAACATTATAGGAACCTCCCATGAGGGCAGTTAGCCTAGTACTAATCTATGAACCTATAACATTTACCGCTCCAGTGTTATACATATTTGTCAAAATTAATAGCTAGCAACTTGAAGGGTATTCAATCTGTGTATCCAACATTTATGCTTTCTACTTCAAAGAGATATTCTTAGCATATATGTCTGCATACAACTTGTGATGCCCCTACACTGGCCCAGTAATCAAGGAGCCTCAATACTCACCACTAGCACCAGTGAGGGACGTGCACATTGGTAGGATGACACGTACACACATAGTAAAGGACAATTTCCCTTAAGAGAACACAGAATCCACAATCAGTCTAGGGCCAGTTTCTCCATCTTTCAGATTTCTCCAGATCCCGAATAAGACTCCTCACTGGCGCAGCTATAGAGTTGAGTCCTTAGTCAGGGTTCCAAGCCAAGTCCTCCCAGCACTCTCTCTGTCTAACCAGTCCTTCATGTCCCTGCCCAAGTAGCTGATGCACACACACATTGAGATTTGATTTATACACAAACAACACACCTGGGAAAGGCTGGCACAGGTTTACTAACTATGCCCCCTTCTGCACAGACCATAAGGTAGTTACCACCGCCACCAGAACCCCTTATCAGCTACTTTATGGCCCTTCACAAAGGGTGACCAATCTTACTGTGTAATATTACTATTATCCAAATGGTAAGTGTGACCAAGACTTTCAAGGCTGTTTAGGAGTGTCCTATACAGTGTCACCAAATACGTATGCATGTACTATAAGAGCTTTAATACCTCTAAATAAACCAGCCACAATTAAAAGGTTTAAATATATTTAATAATAAATAATAAAAGAACAAGACAATACTCAATGACAGACACAGTCACTTCAGAGTTCAGAATCACAGGAAATATTTTAAAACAACATTGCAAGACAGCCTCAAATAAATACAGAAAACATCTAAACTAATCTTTACTATATTCCTATCTAAAAAATGTTCCCTCGTTACTTGCTATTAGCAAGGCATAAGTGCTGAAGATGGATGTTTCCAGGTCCAAAGATAAATACAAAATGCACAGCATCTGAGAGAGTTCCCAAATTAATATCAGTGCTGGATGACATCACCTACTTTCAGTTCCCAGGCTAACAGATACCAACAGAATTTAACATTTCTCTGTGAAAAATGTGTATCTCTCAGATGTGCAACTACTAGGAAGACACAGAGCAATAAAAACACCTTAAATTCCAAACCTAGTAATTATTTCTATTTCAGGACAATAGAAAGAAACCTCTAGCTGTAGACATCCTGTCTCCTTCAGTGAAACAGAGAGAGATAAACACAACTGTAAAACAATTCACTTATTCTCTTAGTGTTTGCAAGTAAACTCTGTTCTTTTCCAGTAGGGTAGTTACATTCTTGTAGCTCAGTATAGAACATACAGTCCAACACACACTTCTGCACCAGTAGTTTTTTATATACACATAACATATAGTTCTCTTACGTTTGTAAGACAAGCATATAAATCATATTAATATTCACAAATGACATATGATTATTTACAGAATTCCAGATAGCTGGGCTGGCAGCCTCACACAACTATACAGTATATGATTAGTTTAAAAGCATTCCTCTTAACATAAAAAGGGACAAATATCCTCGATTTCCCCAAAATAATGCATTTTTTTCCAAAATATATGATAGCAAAACAATGTACAGACATTTTTCCTTCTCAAGGGGCTTACAGTAACAGCATTAACTTCCACTGATATTACTGTAAGAAAATGTTTGGATATGGAGAGTAAACATGTTGCACATTTTACAGATCTTTAACAGTATCACTGGAGGTTAACATAAAGCCCATACATTAGCACAGTTTCCCAACATGCTGTACATAACACTTTTTCCCTGGTTTGTAAATCTTCCAAGAATCATGCAATAACTTCAAGTTCACTTCACTGGAGCTGCATACAGAACCCAGCATCATAACTTGGTTCAATTAAGATGGTTAGAAGTATTGCACATGGGTCTTTATCAGCCTGTCAGCACTGCAATACTTAATAAACTTATCACCCCATGCAATAACATTAAGACCCTCCGCTCATCCAACAGACTACAAGTACAAATAGTCAAAACCAACAACACAGCCGGTGACTTGTTGTTCTCTATCTCTGTTGGCAAAACCTGGAACTCCCTGCCTCCTGATCTTACTTTGGTTTCCTCAATAACACTATTCAAAAACAAACTGAAACAATACCTCAATACATGTTGGTTATGTCCCTGTACTTACCCTGACTACCTCCTTCCCTTATCTCTAGGTCAAATGAAACTCTTTACTGTACTAAGTATGTATGTCACTGTTAGCCCATGAATAGAGTTTGCAACAACGTGTCAAACGTATGTCATTGTATATGATTTACCTGTTGTATTATTCAAATGTATTCTCTATATGTATCTTTCATGTATAAATGTAAAGAAAAGCAATGACCTATTATGTACTTTCATGTATAACTGTAATGAAATGTAATTGGCTATCATGTCTTTGTTGGAACTTTTCTCCCCGGGCCTCTGCTGAAAATGGACATATATCCAGTTGGACTAGCCCGGTCAACAAATGTTAAATAAAAAAAATAAATCTGAATAAAATGTGACCATACAGATAGATAGATAGATAGATAGATAGATAGACAAACAAATAGCCAGCTAGCTAGATTAATACAGACTTATACAAAGTGATACAGATTCAGAAAACTTTTGTTGTGTTGTGGCAAGTGACTTTGCATGATGAGCTGCCATGTACACGTGATATAGAAACGCACATACTTCTAGTGGTGAACACTGAGTAGCAGGGTTAGGTGTACTATATGCTTGTCTGGAATGGAAAATCTAACACATTTGATGTAGGAAGATAATGTGGCAATACAAGAGTGCTGGGTAAA